>NC_141019.1:7152244-7316587 GCF_052327205.1 Somniosus microcephalus
ACACAATCACACTCACACACTCACACTCACACACACTCACACTCACGCACTCACACACACTCACATACTCACACACACTCACACATGCACACACACTCACACACTCACATTCACACACACTCACACTCACGCACTCACACACAATCACACTCACACACTCACACTCACACACACTCACACTCACGCACTCACACACAATCACACTCACACACTCACATTCACACACACTCACACTCACGCACTCACACACACTCACACTCACACACTCACACACACACACACACTCACACACACACACACACTCACACTCACACACACACTCACACTCACACACTCACACAAACATACGCTCACACTCACACAACTCACACACACACTCACACTCACACACTCACACACACACTCACACTCACACACACACTCAGACACTCACACACACTCACACACACACACTCACACACACTCACACACACAATCACACTCACACACTCACACACTCACACACACTCACACACTCACACACACTCACACACACTCACTCACATACACAAACACACACACTCACAGACACTCACATTCACACACACTCACACACACACACACTCACACTTACATTCAAACACACACACACTCACACTGACACACAATCACTCACACACACACACTCACACACACTCACATACTCACACACACTCACACATGCACACACACTCACACACTCACATTCACACACACTCACACTCACGCACTCACACACAATCACACTCACACACTCACACTCACACACACTCACACTCACGCACTCACACACAATCACACTCACACACTCACATTCACACACACTCACACTCACGCACTCACACACAATCACACTCACACACTCACACTCACACACACTCACACTCACGCACTCACACACACTCACATACTCACACACACTCACACATGCACACACACTCACACACTCACATTCACACACACTCACACTCACGCACTCACACACAATCACACTCACACACTCACACTCACACACACTCACACTCACGCACTCACACACAATCACACTCACACACTCACATTCACACACACTCACACTCACGCACTCACACACAATCACACTCACACACTCACACTCACACACACTCACACTCACGCACTCACACACAATCACACTCACACACTCACATTCACACACACTCACACTCACGCACTCACACACACTCACACACTCACACACACACTCACACACACACACACACACACACACACAATCACACTCACACACTCACACACACACTCACACACACACACACACACACACTCACACACAATCACACTCACACACTCACACACACACTCACACACACACTCACACACACACTCACACATTCACACTCAAGTTTCCCCCTGCCCACCACCAGAAGTAAATCAAGGAAACTCCAGAATGTCTGCCTAACCTCACCGCCTACCTTGTACATCCTGCACGTGTTGAACACTTCACGATGATGGAAGCTTACCAGACCCCAACATGGCCATTACGTTTCTGCACCTGATCATCTCTGCCTATACTTATCCTTTTGTAATGCCTTGTCTTGTTTGGAGCTTGTTACTTTCCTGCTCAATTGCTCTAGTACTGCACTCATGGGCTCAGTTAAACAGCCTACTGCATGTGCAGGAAGAGAATGGGAAGGACACATTTCCAAAGGGAAATTCCAGTCGTTTTATCAGTCCCGATGATCCGAATGATTTGTCGGTCACTAATTTCCATTGGAGATACCGTCCTGAAGTAAAGCTTCAGCCGAGGCAAAATTCTCAGCGTGTTAGAAGGTCAATGAGATGAATGAGTATTTTTAGTGTGTGTGTGAAATAGGAGGAAGGGAGGGAGAGGAATGCCCTGACTGTTAGATACATAGAATGGACTCTACAAACCAGACAGCTCCACCTAAAGCCCAAACCCCCAGCCACAAGTATATTGACCTCCAGTGGTTGTGTGTGTGTCTGTACGTGTCTTTGTGTGCGTGTCTGTGTGTACGTGTGTGTCTATACAGAACCTTTCTGTTGGCGATGAAATGGATTGGGTAGAATCTGTGACAGAGCAGATGGGATTGTGAAGGAGATAACTTTGATGGGCCATTACAGAAACATGGCTGCATGGTGACAATGCCTGGGAATTAAACATACCAGGTTATTTAACGATCAGGAAGGACAGGCAGGAAGGAAGGGGAGGTGGGGTGGCTATGTTAATAAAGGAAGGAATCACTGTAATACAGAGAAATGATATTGGGTCAAAAGATCAGGATAATGAAACAGTTTGGGTGGAGGTAAGGAATAATAAGGGGAAAAAAACACTAGTGGGCGTAGTCTATAGGCCTCCGAACAGTTGCAACTCTGTTGGACGGAGTATCAATCAGGAAATAGTTGAGGCTTGTAATAAGGGAGCATCTATAATTATGGGGGATTTTAACTATCATATTAATTGGACAAATCAAATTGGGCAGAGCAGCCTTGAGGATGAGTTCATTGAGTGTATTAGGGATGGGTTTCTTGAGCAGTATGTAACTGAACCGACCAGGGGGCAAGCAACCTTAGATCTGGTCCTGTGTAACGAGACGGGATTAATTAAAAATGTCCTAGTAAAGGATCCCCTTGGAATGAGTGACCATAACATGGTTGAATTCCATATTCAATTAGAGGGTGAGACGGTTGGATCTCAAACAAGCGTGCTAAGCTTGAAGAAAGGAGACTATGAAGGTATGAGAGCGGAATTGAGTAGAGTGGATTGGGAAAATAGATTAAAGGGTAAGACGATACATGATCAGTGGTGTACATTCAAGGAGTTATTTTACAACTTCCAAAAAATATATATTCCACTGAGAAGAAAAGGGTGTAAAAGAAAAGACAGCCATCCGTGGCTAAGTAAAGAAATTAAGGATAGTATTCGACTAAAAACAAGGGCATATAAGGTAGCCAAATCTAGTGGGAGGATAGAGGATTGGGAAAACTTTAAAAGACAGCAAAAAATAACAAAAAGATTGATTAAGAAAGGGAAGATAGATTATGAAAGTAAATTAGCAAAAAATATAAAAACAGATAGTAAGAGTTTTTATAGTTATATAAAAAGAAAAAGGGTGGCTAAAGTAAATGTTGGTCCCTTAGAGGATGAGACCGGGAAATTAATGGTGGGAAATATGGAGATGGCAAAAACACTGAATGAATATTTTACATCAGTCTTTACAGTAGAGGACACTAAGAATATCCCAACACTGGACAGACAGGGGGCTAAAGGGGGGGAGGAGCTAAACACGATCAAAATCACTAAGGAAGTGGTACTCGGTAAAATAATGGGACTCAAGGCGGATAAATCACCTGGACCTGATGGCTTACATCCTAGGGTCTTGAGGGAAGTGGCGGTAGGGATTGTGGATGCATTGGTAATAATTTTCCAAAACTCCCTGGACTTGGCAAAGGTCCCGGCAGACTGGAAAACTGCTAATGTAACACCCTTATTTAAAAAGGGAAGTAGACAGAAGGCTGGAAACTATAGACCGGTTAGCCTAACATCTGTGGTAGGTAAAATTTTGGAGTCCATTATTAAGGAGACAGTAACAGGACATTTGGATAATCATAATTTAATAGGACAAAGTCAGCATGGTTTTATGAAGGGGAAGTCATGTTTGACAAATTTGCTGGAGTTCTTTGAGGAAGTAACGTATAGGGTGGATAAAGGGGAACCAGTGGACGTAGTGTATTTAGACTTCCAAAAGGCATTTGACAAGGTGCCACACAAAAAATTATTGCTTAAGATAAAAAATCATGGGATTGGGGGTAATATTCTGGCATGGACAGAGGATTGGCTATCTAACAGAAGGCAGAGAGTTGGGATAAATGGTTCATTCTCAGACTGGCAATCAGTAACTAGTGGTGTTCTGCAGGGGTCAGTGCTGGGTCCCAACTCTTTACAATCTATATTAACGATTTGGAGGAGGGGACCGAGTGTAACATATCAAAGTTTGCAGATGATACTAAGATGGGAGGGAAAGTAGTGAGTGAGGAGGACATAAAAAACCTGCAAGGGGACATAGACAGGCTAAGTAAGTGGGCAGAGATTTGGCAGATGGAATACAATACTGGAAAGTGTGAGGTTATGCACTTTGGCAGGAAAAATCGTAGAGCAAGTTATTATCTTAATGGCAAGAAACTGGAAAGTACTGAAGTACAAAGGGATCTGGGGGTCCTGGTGTACGAAACTCAAAAGGTTAGTATGCAGGTGCAGCAAGTGATTAAGAAGGCCAATGGAATGTTGGCTTTCATTGCTAGGGGGACAGAATATAAAAATAGGGAGGTATTGCTTCAGTTGTACAAGGTATTGGTGAGGCCGCACCTGGAATATTGCGTACAGTTTTGGTGTCCATACTTAAGAAAGGACATACTTGCTCTCGAGTCAGTACAAAGAAGGTTCACTCGGTTAATCTCGGGGATGAGGGGATGGACATATGAGGAGAGGTTGAGTAGATTGGGACTCTACTCATTGGAGTTCAGAAGGATGAGAGGCGATCTTATTGAAACATATAAGATTGTGAGGGGGTTGGATCGGGTGGATGCGGGGAAGATGTTCCCGATGATGGGTGAAACTAGAACTAGGGGGCATAGTCTTAGAATAAGGGGCTGCTCTTTCAAAACTGAGATGAGGAGGAACTACTTCACTCAGAGGGTGGTAGGTCCATGGAATATGCTGCCCCAAAAAGCTGTAGAAGCTACATCATTACATAAATTTAAAACAGAAATAGACAGTTTCCTAGAAGTAAAGGGAATTAAGGGTTACGGGGAGCGGGCAGAAATTTGGACATGAGTCTAGGTTCGGATCGGTCATGGCCCTGTGGGTAGCGGAGTGGGCCCAGGGGCCGTGTAGCCTGATCCTGCTCCTATTTCATGTGTCTAATTCTGTTAGATTCAGGAGATGGTTCTGTGATAGTGGATTGGCGGTTCGGATCAGATCAGCCATGATCTTATTGAATGGCGGAGCAGGCTCGAGGGGCCGATTGGCCTACTCCTGCTCCTATTTCTTATGTTCTTATTAAAAAGTCAAGAAAGAAAGAACTCACATGTTCACGACCTCAGGACATCCCAAAGAGCTTTACAGCCAATGAAGTGCCTTTTGAAGTGTAGTCACTGTTGTATTGTAGGAAACGCGGCAGCCAATTTGCGCACAGCAAGCTCCCACACACAGCAATGAGATAATGGCCAGCTAATCTGTTTCAGTGATGTTGATTGAGAGATAAATATTGGCCAGGACGCCGGGAGAAATTCCCCTGCTCTACTTCGAAAGACGTCCTTTCTCAGTCTGGCCTGTATGTGGCTCCAGTCCCATGTCAACGTGGCTGCCTCGTAACTACCCTCAGTTCTATCAAACTGCTACAACTTGAAGAAGGCAGTCCGCTACCACCTTCTCAGGACAGCTAGGGATGGGCAATAAATGCCAGCCTTGCCAGCGATGCCCACATCCTGAGAATTGCAGATAATACCAAACTGGGGGCTCATAGAAACATAGAAGATAGGAGCAGGAGTAGGCCATTCAGCCCCTCGAGCCTGCTCCACCATTCAATGCGATCATGGCTGATCGTCCAAATTCAGTACCCTGTTCCTGCTTTCTCCCCATATCCCTTGATCCCTTTAGCCTTAAGAAATATATCCAACTCCTTTTTGAATATATTTAATGAATTGGCCTCAACTGCCTTCTGTGGTAGAGAATTCCACAGGTTCACCACTCTCTGGGTGAAGAAATTCCTCCTCATCTCTGTCCTAAATGGCTTACCCCTTATCCTTAGACTGTGACCCCTGGTTCTGGACTCCCCCGCCATCGGGAACATCCTTCCTGCATCTAGTCTGTCTAATCCCGTTAGAATTTTATAAGTTTCAATGAGATCCCATCTCATTCTTCTAAACTCCAGCGAGTACAAGCCCAATCGACCCAATCTCCTCGTACGTCATTCCTGCCATCCCAGGTATCAGTGGTGAATCTTCGCTGCACTCCTTCCATGGCAAGAACATCCTTCCTCAGATACGGCGACCAAAACTGCACACAATACTCAAGGTGTGGTCTCACCAAGGCCCTGTAGAACTGCAGCAAGACATCCTTGCTCCTGTACTCGAATCCTCTCGTTAAGAAGGCCAACATACCATTTGCCTTCTTAACCACCTGCTGCACCTGCATGCTTACCTTCAGCGACTTGTGCACAAGGACACCCAGGTCTCGTTGCACTTCCCCTTTTCCCAATCTATTGCTGTTCAGATAATAATCTGCCTTCCTGTTTTTGCCAGCAAAGTGGATAACCTCGCATGTATCCACATTATACTGCATCTGCCATGCATCTGCCCAATCACCCAACCTGTCCCAATCATCTTGGAGTTTCTCGGCATCCTCCTCACAGCACACACACCCACTCAGCTTTGTGTCGTCTGCAAACTACATCTAGTTCCCTCGTCTAGATCATTAATATATATTGTGAATAACTGGGGTCCTAGCACCGATCCCTGCGGTACCCCACTAGTCACTGCCTTCCACTCGGAAAAAGACCCGTTTATTCCAACTCTTTGCTTCCTGTCTGCCAACCAGTTTTTTATCCAAGTCAGTACCTTACCCCCAATCCCATGTGCTTTAACTTTGCACGCTAGCCTCTTATGCGGGATCTTATCGAAAGCCTTCTCAAAGTCCAAATAAACCACATCCACTGGTTCTCCCTTATCTATTCTACCAGCAGAAATGCCTATCTATTCCCCTTACAATAGAATCCCCTATCACTATAGCTCTCCCAGTCTTTTTCCTCCCGTCCTGTGCAGCAGAACCACCCACGGTGCCAGGAAGTTGGCTGCTGCTGCCTCCCCCTGATAAGCCACCTCCCTCAACAATATCCAAACAATACCCCTGCACTAACTGCCTGCGCCTACTACTCTGCCTGGCAGTCACCCATTCCCTTCCTGCCTGTGCAGCCTTTACCTGTGGTGTGACCAACTGATTCAACGTGATATCCAGGATGTCCTCAGCATCGCTAGCTAGCTAGCACTGAGGAAGAATGCAACATAATACAAGATGACATTAAGGGGGAGAAATTGGGTTGCTTTGCGCCTCCCGTTAGCGCCCTCAGAGGGCGCTAACAGGGTGTAAAGCAACTAGCGCCCGGGCACGGCGTCGCCCACGCCTCCCGCAAAATTCAGTGGGAGGTTAGCGGCGGTGCTAACTGGTAGTGCCCCACGGCGCTGCTCCTCCGGCAATGACGTCATCACTGTGCGCAGCGCCCCGCTCGCACCCCGGCCGCGATCTTCAGGCGCGCCCCCTGACTTACCGCCTGTAGTGTATGTAACCTGTACCACCTTAAGAGGATACCTTAAGGTGATGGACTACTTTTTGATGGCTCCTGTACATTGTAGTACCGGTGGTAACCACACCGGTATATAAACCCTGCAGAGCAAAGTTTATCCCAGTTCAGCCCTGACCCTCAATCACTAAAGACCTGTTTAATTATTTCTGTAGTCTGTGTCCAGTTATTCAGCATAACTACATTTGAAAACACAGACTCAACAGTGGCGACGAGTCTGATCTTACCTAGCGGCAGTTGCATCAAAGGAAGCTTCGCCTCTGAAACGGGCGTCGAACAAGGACATCCACCCTCAACATCCTGCTGGGCACTGCATAGCACGGGAGGCCATCGGGAACCCGGGTTGGTTTCTGGCCACGAAGTCAAACATCAGTGAACATCCCTTCGACGACAGCGGCGGGTAAGCCCGATCGAGCGGCACGGGGGGGAAGTCGGCCGAGTTGTCAGTAAGAGAAGGGGAAAGAAACGACGAAAAGGGCGGAGAACATGACTGCAGCCAGTGTCAGGGGCCGGACTGCAATCGGGGCAGAGACGCGCAGCAGCCAGAAAAGCGTTTATGACGACCAGGACCGCGGGAGCGGCGGGGAACAAGAGCAGCAGCGTAGGGGAAAATAAAGGACCGCTGGGAGGCGAGAACGGCAAGAGCGCGGTAATCGCCATTTTGAGTCGGCGGGGGAAGAAGACAAGCGCGGGAAAAGCCGCCAAGCGCGGGAAAAGCCGCCAAGCGCGGGAAGCCGCCATTTTGAAAAAATAAAATAAAATAAAATAAAATAATAATCATATCCGAAGGAAAGGAAACTCAACAAGGATGCCAAAAACGGGTAACATCACTGCTTTTGATAGCGATGTGGAAGATTGGGCCGCTTATGTGGAACGCATCGAAGTTTACTGTACAACGAGTGAGGTACCGGAGGATAAGAAAGCACTAACCCTATTAAACTCGATGGGTGCGAAGACGTACGGGTTATTAAGGAACCTTGTAACACCAGATAAACTGGTAGGAAAGAGTTTCGCGGATATTGTTACTATCCTGCAAGAGCATTTAAACCCCACGCCGCTGCTGATAGCGGAACGATTTATATTCTACAAAAGAATTCAACTTAAAGAAGAAAGCAACGCTGAATTCTTAACCGAACTGCGCAAGTTATCAAAGTACTGTCAGTTCGGTACAGGACTAGCAGACGCACTGAGAGATAAGTTTGTGTGTGGGCTCCTAAGGGAAGGAACCCAGAAGCGACTGCTAGAGGAAAAGGATCTTACACTGGACAAAGCTTTCAGCATTGCAGCATCGCACGAGGCAGCAGCACGAGGCACTGCAGAGATACAGCAAAGGCCATTGGAATTCAGCACCAATGAAATGGCATTGGGCGCAGTAAAGTGCTATCGTTGCGGAAGGACAACGCATGACCAGAACCAATGCTGGTTCAAAGATAAAGAATGCAGGCAATGTGGCAAACTTGGTCACATAGCGAGAGTATGCCGGTCAGGAAAGAAGACCAGCAGCAAAAAGTCGCCGCAGGAGAAGTACAAAAAAGTACACAAGGTGACAGAGAACAGTTCGGATGAACAGAAGATGGATTCAGACTCCAGCAGTAAGGAACTGGGTTGTCTAAAAATACATAATGTGGGTAACACAGCAGACCGCCAAACTATCTGGGTCATGCTTCGGATAGCAGGAGTCCAAGTGAAGATGGAATTGGACACTGGATCGGCATTAACGGTCATGAATAAGCAAGATTACAAAAGGTTATTCTCGCACATTCCCCTGAGGGATACGGAGATTGTATTGAAAACATACACGGGGCAAATAGTATACCCCAAAGGAAAGATAAAAGTAAATGTGGTCTACAATGGTAAAGAAAGTCAGAAAATGGACTTGTATGTGTTACCTGATGGAGGTCCGCCACTACTGGGATGGGAATGGATCCGGAGAATAAATGTGGACTGGCATTCCATACAAGCACTGACTGTAGATGCCTGTAAAGAGGACGACGTCAAACCTAAACGACTGTCCAAAATATTGGACGATGCTAAGGAGGTGTTCCAACAGGGACTGGGAACACTGAAAGGAATTACGGCAAACATCAAGGTTGAAGAACATGCAAACCCAAAATTTTTCAAAGCCAGACCGGCACCTTATGTGATACGACCTGCTGTGGAAGCAGAGCTGGAAGGGCTAGAATGTTCAGGAGTACTGTCCAAGGTGGACTGGAGCGAATGGGCCACACCCATTGTTCCTGTCATGAAGTGTTCGTTGAGCAACAAGCCGGGGGAACCTGGGAAGGTTCGCATCTGTGGCGATTTCAAGATCACTGTTAATCCGGTTCTTCACATGGTGCAATATCCGCTTCCGCGGATTGAAGATATCTTCGCTTCGCTGTCTGGCGGGAAACACTTCACCAAGATAGACCTGGCGCAGGCGTACCTACAGATGGAAGTTGATGAAGCGTCACGCCAGTATCTCACGATCAACACACATAAGGGCTTACATCGGTATAATAGACTGGTTTTTGGAGTGGCATCGGCTCCAGCGATTTGGCAAAGGGCCATGGAGCAGGTATTGCAGGGAATTCCAGGCACACAATGCTACCTGGACGACATCCTGATTACAGGAGATGATGATAAGGATCACCTCACGAATTTGGAGCAGGTGCTCACCAGATTGAAAGAATATGGGCTCAGAGTTAATCGCCAGAAATGTGAGTTCTTTCAAAAGCGAATCTCATACTGCGGCCACGTCATTGACCAGGAGGGGCTCCATAAGTCACCTGACAAGATCGAAGCTGTTGTGAAAGCTCCTGCTCCGGAAAATGTATCCCAGTTGAGGTCGTTCCTTGGGTTGGTTAACTATTACCACAAGTTTCTTCCAAATTTATCCACGGTGTTACACCCGCTGAACACTCTTTTGCAAATGGGAGTACCATGGAAGTGGAGCGATGATTGTAAGCGGGCTTTTCAAAAGAGCAAGGCACTGATCACCTCTAAGGAAGTGTTGGCTCACTTTAACCCAACGCTGCCTATTCGCTTAGCTTGTGATGCTTCTCCATATGGTATCGGGGCAGTGCTCTCACATAAGTTTCCAAATGGCTTGGAAAGGCCAGTCGCGTTCGCATCCAGATCATTGACCTCCGCAGAGCGCAACTATGCTCAGATAGATAGGGAGGCTCTCAGCCTCGTGTGGGGAGTTAAGAAATTTAACCATTACCTGCAAGGCCAAAAGTTTACGCTGCTGACAGATCACCAGCCGTTGGTTTCCATTTTTAACCCTAAGAAGGGTGTTCCGGTAATGACGGCGCAGAGGCTTCAGAGATGGTCCCTTTTCCTAGGGGCACATCAATATGATATCGAATTCAAAGGTACAAAGCAACATGGTAATGCTGATGGGCTGTCGGGCCTGCCACTACCTACAGCAGAAGAGGCACCGGCAGTTGACCCTGTCGAGATATTTCACTCGACCATCATCGAATGCTTACCAGTCACCAATGCGGGTATTGAGAGAGAGACCCGAAACGACCCGACACTGTCTCGGGTCTACGACTTGACAGTGAAGGGATGGCCAGCACATGGCGACCCACTGTTACCAGCATTCTCAGCCAGACGAGAACAGCTGTCCGTATGTCAAGGAACATTGATGTATGGAACAAGGGTGATTATTCCTCCTAAATTAAGGGAGAGAGTTCTGAAGGAATTGCATGAAGGTCATCTGGGGGGAGTCAAGATGAAAAGCCTTGCTAGGGCTTATGTGTGGTGGTCAGGTATCGACAAACAAATAGAGGATCTGACTAAAAGCTGCTCAGGGTGCCAAAAAGTTCAAAACGCACCTCCAATTGCACCGCTGCATCCGTGGGAATGGCCTTCAACCCCATGGCAACGTGTGCATATCGACTTTGCAGGTCCATTCATGGATTCCATGTTTTTGATAGCAGTAGACGCACATTCTAAATGGCCAGAAGTGATTAAGATGTCGACCACTACCTCGGAGAAGACGATCGCAGTTCTAAGAACCATATTTGCAAGGAATGGGTTGCCGGAACAAATATGTTCAGACAACGGACCACAGTTCGTGTCAGAAGAATTCCAGAAATTCATGAAAAAGAATGGGGTGAAACACTATACATCTGCCCCATATCATCCGGCTACAAATAGGTTGGCCGAGAGATTTGTACAAACGTTCAAAAAGGCGATAAAGGCCATGAGTGAAGACCATATTCCACTACAACACAAGGTGGACAATTTCCTGATGGCATATCGAAACGCCACGCATGCAGTGACAAATCAAAGCCCTGCCATAATGTTCTACAACAGGAGGTTGCGGTCCCAGTTGGATTTGTTAAAACCCAATGTGCGAAGGGAAGTCGAAAACAAGCAATTCCAGCACGTAAATGACAAGGCCACTCGGAGTTTCGAAATAGGACAACCAGTGTTGGCCAGGGACTATAGGAATGATAAATGGCAATCCGGAACAATTCGTGCCCGACAAGGACCCTTGATGTACACGGTAGACGTTGGAGAGAACGTAATACGACGTCATGCTGACCAATCGAGAACAAGGGTCGACCCCATGTCTACGGCAGAGACACCAGTTGAAGAAGTTATTGAGCCTGTAGCATCTACCTCAGACTCGAACGTACATGATGATGTTCAATCCATAGGAGATCAAATGGATGAGTCACCCCAGCAACGAGAACCAGAGACCCCTGAAAGGCGTTATCCGGCCCGGATCAGGAGGCCTCCTCAGAGACTGAATCTTTGAACAGTTTTGTGTGAAAGTTGTATTTATGTTATCCATGTAATGTTTAAATTGGGGTGTACACTGTTAAGCTAAAAGGGGAGGAATTGTAGTGTATGTAACCTGTACCACCTTAAGAGGATACCTTAAGGTGATGGACTACTTTTTGATGGCTCCTGTACATTGTAGTACCGGTGGTGACCACACCGGTATATAAACCATGCGGAGCAAAGTGTATCCCAGTTCAGCCCTGACCCTCAATCACTAAAGACCTGTTTAATTATTTCTGTAGTCTGTGTCCAGTTATTCAGCATAACTACATTTGAAAACACAGACTCAACACCGCCGGACACTATGTCCGACGGGGTCAGGTGGGCCTACCTGCGGCCGGGGCAGTGCTAATTAAAGGCGAGGTGCCGGGCAGCCATTTTTGTTGCTGGCCGTCTGCCAGCACCTGCCCCGTTGCCTGGGAATTAAACATACCAGGTTATTTAACAATCAGGAAGGACAGGCAGGAAGGAAGGGGAGGTGGGGTGGCTATGTTAATAAAGGAAGGAATCACTGTAATACAGAGAAATGATATTGGGTCAAAGGATCAGGATAATGAAACAGTTTGGGTGGAGATAAGGAATAATAAGGGGAAAAAAACACTAGTGGGTGTAGTATATAGGCCTCCGAACAGTCGCAACTCGGTTGGACGGAGTGTCAATCAGGAAATAGTTGAGGCTTGTAATAAGGGAACATCTATAATTATGGGGGATTTTAACTATCATATAAATTGGACGAATCAAATTGGGCAGGGCTGCCTTGAGGATGAGTTCATTGAGTGTATTAGGGATGGGTTTCTTGAGCAGTATGTAACTGAACCAACCAGGGGGCAAGCAACCTTAGATCTGGTCCTGTGTAACGAGACAGGATTAATTAAAAATGTCCTAGTAAAGGATCCCCTTGGAATGAGTGACCATAACATGGTTGAATTCCATATTCAGTTAGAGGGTGAGGAGGCTGTATCTCAAACAAGCGTGCTAAGCTTGAATAAAGGAGACTATGAAGGTATGAGAGCGGAATTGAGTAAAGTGGATTGGGAAAATAGGTTAAAGGATAAGACGATACATGATCAGTGGTGTACATTCAAGGAGTTATTTTACAAATTCCAAAAAAAGTATATTCCACTGAGAAAAAAAGGGTGTAAAAGAAAAGACAGCCATCCGTGGCTAAGTAAAGAAATTAAGGATAGTATTCGACTAAAAACAAGGGCATATAAGGTAGCCAAATCTAGTGGGAGGATAGAGGATTGGGAAAACTTTAAAAGACAGCAAAAAATAACAAAAAGATTGATTAAGAAAGGGAAGATAGATTATGAAAGTAAATTAGCAAAAAATATAAAGACAGATAGTAAGAGTTTTTATAGTTATATAAAAAGAAAAAGGGTGGCTAAAGTAAATGTTGGTCCCTTAGAGGATGAGACCGGGAAATTAATGGTGGGAAATATGGAGATGGCAAAAACACTGAATGAATATTTTGTATCTGTCTTTACAGTAGAGGACACCAAGAATATCCCAACACTTGACAAGCAGGGGGCTATAGGGGGGGAGGAGCTAAATACGATTAAAATCACTAAGGAAGTAGTACTTTGTAAAATAATGGGACTCAAGGCGGATAAATCACCTGGACCTGATGGCTTACATCCCAGGGTTTTGAGGGAAGTGGCGGTAGGGATTGTGGGTGCATTGGTAATAATCTTCCAAAACTCCCTGGACTCAGCAAAGGTCCCGGCAGACTGGAAAACTGCTAATGTAACACCCTTATTTAAAAAGGGCAGTAGACAGAAGGCTGGAAACTATAGACCGGTTAGCCTAACATCTGTGGTAGGTAAAATTTTGGAGTCCATTATTAAGGAGACAGTAACAGGACATTTGGATAATCATAATTTAATAAGACAAAGTCAGCATGGTTTTATGAAGGGGAAGTCATGTTTGACAAATTTGCTGGAGTTCTTTGAGGAAGTAACATATAGGGTGGATAAAGGTGAACCAGTGGACGTAGTGTATTTAGACTTCCAAAAGGCATTTGACAAGGTGCCACACAAAAGATTATTGCTTAAGATAAAAAATCACGGGATTGGGGGTAATATTCTGGCATGGATAGAGGATTGGCTATCTAACAGAAGGCAGAGAGTTGGGATAAATGGTTCATATTCAGACTGGCAATCAGTAACCAGTGGTGTTCCGCAGGGGTCAGTGCTGGGTCCCCAACTCTTTACAATCTATATTAACGATTTGGAGGAGGGGACCGAGTGTAACACATCAAAGTTTGCAGATGATACTAAGATGGGAGGGAAAGTAGTGAGTGAGGAGGACATAAAAAACCTGCAAGGGGACATAGACAGGCTAAGTAAGTGGGCAGAGATTTGGCAGATGGAATACAATACTGGAAAGTGTGAGGTTATGCACTTTGGCAGGAAAAATCGTAGAGCAAGTTATTATCTTAATGGCAAGAAACTTGAAAGTACTGAAGTACAAAGGGATCTGGGGGTCCTGGTGCACGAAACTCAAAAGGTTAGTATGCAGGTGCAGCAAGTGATTAAGAAGGCCAATGGAATGTTGGCTTTCATTGCTAGGGGGATAGAATATAAAAATAGGGAGGTATTGCTTCAGTTGTACAAGGTATTGGTGAGACCGCACCTGGAATACTGCATACAGTTTTGGTGTCCATACTTAAGAAAGGACATACTTGCTCTCGAGTCAGTACAAAGAAGGTTCACTCGATTAATCCCGGGGATGAGGGGATGGACATATGAGGAGAGGTTGAGTAGATTGGGACTCTACTCATTGGAGTTCAGAAGAATGAGAGGCAATCTTATTGAAACATATAAGATTATGAAGGGGTTGGATCGGGTGGATGCAGGGAGGATGTTCCAGATGATGGGTGAAACTAGAACTAGGGGGCATAGCCTTAGAATAAGGGGCTGCTCTTTCAAAACTGAGATGAGGAGGAACTACTTCACTCAGAGGGTGGTAGGTCCATGGAATATGCTGCCCCAAAAAGCTGTCGAAGCTACATCATTACATAAATTTAAAACAGAAATAGACAGTTTCCTAGTAGAAAAGGGAATTAAGGGTTACGGGGAGCGGGCAGGAATTTGGACATGAGTCTAGGTTCGGATAGGTCATGGCCCTGTGGGTAGCGGAGCGGGCCCAGGGGCCGTGTAGCCTGATCCTGCTCCTGTTTTCGTGTGTGTAATGCTGTTAGATTCAGGAGATAGTCCTGTCATAGTGGATTGGCGGTTAGGATCAGATCAGCCATGATCTTATTGAATGGCGGAGCAGGCTCGAGGGGCCAATTGGCCTACTCCTGCTCCTATTTCTTATGTTCTTATGTTCTTATGCCATCCCCGGCCTCCTGAACGCCCCACCCCGCGGAGTGCCGGCTGCGCTCCAAGAGCCCGGCACTTCTCTTGAGTAGCTCTTTTGCCGGCACTCCCGATCCCTGGTGGCCCAGCTGGGCCCTGGGTTGCGCTGTGCAAGGCCCCTCCCCTTTAAGAAGGGGAGGAAGGCCTGCAATACCACAGCACGACGTGCCACAGCGCATGGCGCTGCGGCACATAGCGCCACAATATTTGCTTGCAGCGCCTCAAGAGGGTTGTGCAGCACTTCCAGTAACGCCCCACTTCCCTCTTGGGGTGCAACCACTCAATTTCCGGCACGGGGGCACTAACTTATCCGGGGCGCTACTTTTTAGCCCTAAAAGTCTTGCAGACTGGGCAGTTAAGTGGCAAATGAGCTTTAACATCGATAACTGTGAGGTGATGCACTTTGGTAGGAAAAATAGAAACATCACCTACACCTTAGAAAATAAGATACAGGTAAACAAATCATTAAAAGCAGCATTGCAGGTTAGTAAAGCAATTAAAAATGCTAACAAAGCACTGGGATTTATTTCTAGGGGTATAGAATTCAGAAGTAGTGAAGTTATGTTAAACGTGTATAGGACCCTGGTCAGGCTGCACTAGAGTACTGGGCACAGTTCTGGTCTCCATACTGTAAAAAGGACATAGAAGCACTGGAGATAGTGCAAAAAACATTTACAAGGATGGTACCAGAACTGAGAGATTACAGCCATCGGGAAAGATTCAACCGGTTGGGGCTTTTATCTTTAAAAGGGAGAAGATTTAGAGGAGACCTGATCGAGGTCTTTACAATTCTGAATGGGTTGGACAGGGTAGATGTGGAGAGAACGTTTCCACTTGTGGGAGAATCCTAAACTAGGGGCCATAAATACAAGATAGTTACTAATAAATCCAATAGGGAAATGAGGAGAAATGTCTTTACTCAGAGAGAGGTTAGCATGTGGAACTCGCTACCACAGGTAGTAGTTGAGGCAGAGAGCTGAGATGATTTCAAAAGGAAACTGGACAAGTACATGAGGGAAAAGGGAATAGAAAGACATGCTGAAAGACTGAGATGAGTTGAGTAAGAAAGACTTGCATTTATATAGCACCTTTCACCACCTCAGGACGTCTCAAAGCGCTTTACAGCCAATGAAGTACTTTTGAAGTGGAGTCACTGTTGTAATGTGGGAAACATGGCAGCCAATTTGCACACAGCAAGCTCCCACAAAAAGCAATGTGACAATGACCAGATAATCTGTTTTAGTGATGTTGGTTGAGGGATAAATATTGGTCAGGACACCAGGGAGAACTCCTCCTGCTCTTCTTCAAAATAGTGCCGTGGGATCTTTTACCATCCACCTGAGAGGGCAGACGGGGCCTCGGTTTAACACCTCATGTGAAAGACGGCACCTTCGACAGCACAGCACTCCCTCAGTAGTGCACTGGAGTGTCAGCCTAGATTTTGTGCTCAAGTCTCTGGAGTGGGACCTGAACCCACAACCTTCTGACTCAGAGGCAAGTACACTACCAACTGAACCACAGCTGACACAGTAAGCTACTTGAGGTGGATAGGGGCAATAGGACTGGAGGGTATGAATGTAAAGTCCATAGGTAGAGTCAGGTTAGATGGCAGGAAGTATGTATTTTCATAGATAATCATTGTCCTCTGGAACAGACTACCTGAACACATGGTGGATATGAATTCACTACAGTCATTTCCTATTATAGACAGTAGGTTGCCTGTTAGTTGTGATTTTGAGCAATTAGGGACTATCACAGTGTTCTGGGGCTTTGCTCGATTGCCTTAGGAAGTTGGAGAGAATTTTCCAGGAGTTTTTACTGAATTGGCTGCAGTTTTTTCCTGTTTCTTTGCCTGTCTTTTGTGTGGAGATTGTGTGGTTCGGGGGCAGGTCAATAGTGTGTGTGGTTGGACGGGGAGGGCTTGATGGTCTTTACCCGTCCTTTTTGTCATCGCTTCACGTGTCAGGGAAAACACTGTGAAATGTCTACTTGACTCCACCAAAAGCAGCAGGGCTCCAGTCTACACTTTTCAACCCTGACAGATCGCACTCCACCGGTGGCAGGTCTACAATTCCTACAGAAACAGGAGCACTATGTTCCCGAGGGTATTTTGTCATCTCAGTCCACACTTATCCTTTTGATGCTCAGTCGCCGTCCCAGTCAGAAATGCACCGAGCTGATAATGAACATCTTCTTGGAAAACAAATTCCCACAGTGTCCGGGTTCTGCTTCCTCAGGGTCCAGCACTCAGCACCCCATGTCAGTTGGCCACCAGGCTTGCACACTCTCCTTTCACATCCCAGCGATAATGTTGTGGATGTTGAATCCGTGATTCTTAAAATATGATGTTTTCCAATAACTACACGGAGGCTGTAACTTAACAATCAACAGGTGTTTACTGGAGTAGGGTAGTCTCAAGACTGACAGTACGGAGGCATGCTCAAGGCTTATATACAGGTGTGGTCACTGCCGGTACTACAGTATACAGGAGCTGTAAAAGTAGTACTCTCTTAAAGGTACATACACTACAATTCCTCCCCTTTTAGATTAGCAGTACCCATAATATTCAAATAACAATTAACACTTTAACCTGCACATTAAACTGAAATAGTCCATTTATAGATTCAGTCTTTGGGGCGGCTTCCTGATCCTTTCTGGATAGCGCCTTTCCTGAGGTTCTTGTTCTTGGTGCGGAGGCGATTCTGGCCCCCTTTCGTTGGTTACTTCATCAGTTTCCACGGCTACTGTTCCTGAGGTAGATGCTACCGGTATGTCGGGTTCATCCCCAGGTACGCGAGACATGGGGTTGACTCGTTCCTGTGACGCTAAGATCTGGTCGACGTGGTGTCTCACAATGTTCTCCCCGACATCCACTGTGTACATTAATGGCCCCTGCCGTGTGCATATTGTTCCGGGTTGCCATTTCTCTTTTTGGTAGTCACGGGCCAAGACTGGTTGTCCTACATTGAAGCTCCTTGTCGGCTTCTCATTGATGTGCTGGAATTGTTTATCCTCAACATTTCTTCGCACATTTGGTCTGAGCAAATCCAGACGAGATCTCAACCTTCGGTTAAAGGACATCATGGCCGGGGTCTGGTTGGTAACTGCATGTGTCACATTTCTGTAGGCTAATAGGAAATTGTCCACCTTATGCTGTAGTGGAAGTTCATCATCGCACATGGCGTTTATCGCCTTTTTAAAGGTTTGTACGAACCTCTCAGCCAATCCATTTGTGGCTGGATGATACGGGGCGGATGTGTAATGCCTTACCCCATTCCTTCTCATAAATTTCCGAAACTCTTCGGACACAAACTGTGGTCCATTATTAGAGCAAATCTGCTCTGGCAAGCTGTTCCTGGCAAATATAGTCCGTAGGACTGCAATCGTTTTCTCTGTAGTGGTTGAGGACATTTTTATCACCTCAGGCCATTTCGAGTGCGCATCCACTGCTATTAAGAACATTGAGTCCATGAATGGACCAGCAAAATCAATATGCACCCATTGCCATGGAGAGGAGGGCCACTCCCATGGGTGTAGAGGGGCATGTGGTGGTGCATTTTGGACCTTCTGGCATCCTGAGCAGCTCTTGGTTAGGTCCTCGATTTGTTGATCAATCCCCGGCCACCACACATAAGCCCTAGCAAGGCTTTTCATTTTCACCCCTCCCAGATGACCTTCGTGAAGCTCATTGAGCACTCTCTCCCTTAATTTGGGTGGAATTACCACTCGGGATCCACACATCACTGTCCCCTGGCATACTGACAGCTGTTCTCTTCTGGATGAGAATGCTGGCAACAGTGAGTCGCCATGTGTTGGCCATCCCCTCACCGTCAAATCATATACCCGAGACAGTGTCGGATCATTGTGGGTCTCCTTCTCTATATCCGCGTTAGTTACTGGCAATCGTTCAATTATTGACGAATAAAATATCTTGATAGGGTCCACTGCTGGTGCTTCCTCCACAGTAGGCAGTGGCAGGCGCGATAGCCCATCAGCGTTTCCATGCTGTTTCGTGCCTTTATATTCTATTTCATATTGGTTCGCCCCTAGAAAAAGGGACCATCTTTGTAACCATTGTGCAGTCATCACCGGAACGCCCTTCTTTGGATTAAAGATGGAGACAAGTGGTTGGTGGTCAGTCAGCAAGGTGAACTTCTGCCCATGCAGATAGTGGTTGAATTTTTTTACTCCCCATCCTAGGCTGAGGGCCTCCCTGTCGATCTGGGCGTAGTTGCGCTCGGCTGAGGTTAGTGACCGAGGCGCAAAGGCTACTGGCCTCTCCAACCCGTCTGGGAATTTGTGCGACAGCACCGCTCCAATACCATAGGGTGATGCATCACATGCCAACCGAATTGGTAGTGCTGGGTTGAAATGGGCCAACACCTCTTTTGATGTGATCAATTCTTTGCACTTCTGGAAAGCTCGTTTACATTCGTCATTCCACTTCCATGGTACCCCCTGTTTGCAGTCGGGTGTTCAGTGGGTGTAATACTGTAGACAAATTTATTAAAAACTTATGGTAGTAGTTCACCAGCCCGAGGAACGACCTCAGTTGTGACACATTTTCCGGTGCTGGAGCCTTGACTACTGTCTCAATCTTTTCAGGGGACTTATGTAACCCCTCTTCATCAATAACGTGGCCACAATACGAGATCTGCTTCTGGAAAGACTCGCACTTGTGGTGATTAGCTCGTAGCCCATACTCCTTTAATCTAGTGAGCACCTTCTCCAGGTTGGCGAGGTGATCACTGTCATTTTCGCCCGTGACCAGGATGTCGTCCAAATAACACTGGGTCCCTGGAATCCCTTGCAGGACTTGATCCATCGCCCTTTGCCAAATAGCCAGAGCCGATGCTACCCCGAACACCAGCCGGTTGTATTGGTAGAGACCTTTATGAGTGTTGATCGTGAGGTATTGTTTCGAGGCTTCTTCTACCTCCATTTGCAAGTACGCCTGGGCCAGATCAATTTTGGTGAAGCGTTTACCTCCAGATAGCGAGGCGAAAATATCCTCAATTCGTGGAAGTGGATATTGTACAGTGTGAAGGACTGGGTTCACTGTCACCTTAAAATCCCCACAGATGCGGACCTTCTTTGGTTCCCCAGGCGCATTACTCAATGACCTCTTCATTACAGGAATGATGGTGTAGCCCACTCGCTCCAGTCTACTTTGGACAGTACTCCTGAACGTTCCAACCTTTCCAGCTCTGCTTCGATGGCTGGTCGGATCGCATAACGCACTGGTCTGGCCTTAAGAAACTTTGGGCTAGCATTTTCCTCTATTTTAATCGTTGCTGTTATGCCTTTTAGTGTTCCGAGTCCCTCCTGGAACACTTCTTGTGCGTCAGTTAGCATTTTTGACAGTCGTCCAGGTGTGACGTCGTCATCCTTTTTGGCCTCAACCTTCAGTGCCTGTCTGGAATGCCAATCTAATTTTATCTTCCGGATCCATTCACGTCCTAGTAGTGGTGGTCCTCCATCTGGCAATACATATAGGTCCATTTTAGGTATTTCCTGGCCTTTGTATATCACTTTCACCCTTATTTTTCCTTTGGGGTAGAATTTTTGCCCCGTGTACGTCTTCAAGACAATCTCTGTAGCTTTCAAGGGTATATGTGAAAATAGCCGCTTGCAGTCCCTTTGGTTTATGACTGTTAGGGCTGATCCAGTGTCCAATTCCATTTTCACTTGGACTCCGTCTATCTTGAGTGTGACCCAGATAGTCTGGTGATCCTCCATTTTGATTACCTTATGTAGTTTCAGACAACCCAGCTCCTTGCTTCCGGAGTCTGTATCACTTTTCTGTTCGTCTGAACTACTGTCCATCACCTTATGGACCTTTTTGTACTTCTCCTGTGGAGATTTCTTGCTGCTGGTTTTCTTCCCTGACCTGCAGACTCTTGCTATGTGTCCTGCTTTTCCACACTGTCTGCACACTTGGTCCTTGAACCAACAATCCTTCTGGTCGTGTGTTGTTCTGCCGCAGCGATAACACTTCCCTGCTCCATGTGACATTTCATTGGTGCCATATTCTTGCGGTCTCCGTTGTATCTCTGCCGCGCCCCGTGCGGCTGCTTCGTGTGGTACTGCCATGCTGAAAGCCTTGTCCAGCGTAAGATCCTTTTCTGATAGAAGCCGTTTCTGGGTTCCTTCACTTTGAAGCCCACACACAAACTTGTCCCTTAACGTATCTGCTAGTCCCACTCCAAACTGGCAGTGTTTCGATAGCTTGCGCAGTTCCGTTAAGTACTCAGCATTACTTTCGTCTTTATGCTGGTTCCTTTTGTGGAACTTAAATCTTTCTGCTATCAGCAGCGGTGTGGGGTTTAAGTGGTCCTGTAGGATTTCTACTATGCTTTCGAAATTCTTATCCACAGGCTTCTCTGGGGTTATTAGGTTTCGCAGTAAGCCATAAGTTGTTGCACCCATGGAATTTAACAAAACCAGTGCTTTCCTAGCATCTGGCACTTCATTCGCCCTGGAGTACACCTCAATGCGTTCCACATATGTCGCCCAATCTTCGACTTAATTGTCGAACGCAGTGATACTTCCACTCTTCGACATCCCTCGGTGTGATTTAACTGTCTAAAATGGTGTCTCCCGCGCTCTCCCTTCTTCTCCGCTGGCACAAAATGGCATCTCCCGCACTTTCCTTTCTTCCCGTGCTCGCCCTTCTTCTCCGCTGCGGCTTCTAAAAATGGCGTCTCCCGCGCTCTCCCTTCTTCTCCCTGCGGACGCGGTTCAGCCCTTGAGCCCTGGCTGTGCTCTGCACGTTCTCCTGTACGCCTTTCCCATTGCCGCCGCTCGGTCCTGAACCCCGGCTGTGCTTTACCCTCTCTCTCTTTTTGTTTTCCGTCGACGCCGCTCGGTCTTCAACCCCCGGCTGCGCCCTGTGCGCTTCACCCTCTCTCTTACCCCGTCGATGCTGCTCGGCCTTTTTTGTGCCATCGGTCGGCTCCAGCCGCCGCTGTCCGGGAAGGTTCTGCGCTGTACCTGTTGCCAGTCTGTTGCTGGATCGTCGTGGCTGGGGAACCAAGCCCGGCTCTCAACAGCCTCCCCTGCGATGTTCACTCTCTGCCGGACGACTGGGCGGTTGCTCGTGGTCGACGCCCGTGCTTCTGGCCTCGACTTTCTTCCACCGTCCTCCCGGAGCGAATCCTTGAATGGAAATGCAGAGTTGCAGGTAGATTCGAATCGACCTCGTCGCCACTGTTAGATCCGTGATTCTTAAAATATGATGTTTTCCAATAACTACACGGAGGCTGTAACTTAACAATCAACAGGTGTTTACTGGAGTAGGGTAGTCTCAAGACTGGGGGTACAGAGGCATGCGCAAGGCTTATATACAGGTGTGGTCACTGCCGGTACTACAGTATACAGGAGCTGTAAAAGTAGTTCTCTCTTAAAGGTACATACACTACAGTGAACGAACCCAAATCGATGAGGGGACAACAGCGCTCCATCTCCAGTCGGAGCTGAGCTGCGTGTCATTGAGAGACCTGCGGAGGCTTTCAAATTGGGAATGCAAGAACTATCTTAACTCCAAAAGTTTAGGCCCAGACTGTAAAGTAAATGCAGCCAAGGAAGGCCGGCCTCAGATTGCTTTACCGTGTAAAAGTGCTTTTCTTTCAAATGTCACTTCCTGAAATTGGTGGTCGGCTTCAGAATTATAAATGCTGCTGATTAAAACTTTAACATTGCTTGAGATAGAAATTGTGGAAAGGAATCACTCACAATACTGGTAATATCAGTCACTCCCTCAGCGGCCTCCCATATCACTGAAAGGGAGCTCAAAGTGCTCTTTGGCGATGACAGACTATCGAGCACTTTTCACATCTGCTTTCCTTGTCAGTGATGAGGCATTGTACAAGGACGTTTCCTCCCAGTGGCAGCGCTGTCATCAGTCCCCAGCTCAGACTTCCCCTCGTCAGCTTTCCGCCCAAGTTATTGCCCATCCGACGCCAGCGCTGGCTCGGGAGCCCAAAGATCGCACAGGGATGGTAGGAAAAGGTTTCATGGCTGAAAGATTGGGGCGATATCAACCTGGAACTGCAAGTTCCTTGCCGACAGTGGACAGGGCTCAGGAACTCAGACCCCCCCGGCCCTCACGCCCCCATTTCACAGCGTGCCAAATTTTGCAAGGCAAGCTTTATGAAGCAAGCAAAAAGCCTTGTTTGAATAGTCTACTTAGGCAAATGAGGCCTCACACTGAATTTCACAAGCTTCGACGGAGACTCTGTCCCCAGCAGGCATCTTGCTCACAACAGACAGTGTTGTGTCTCCTTGTGTTCTTATACTATAAATAATACAGACACTTTTAGCTCATTTTAGTTACTGTTTTTACTAGCTGTATTCTTGCCTTGTTTCTGTGCTGCCGCATGGTGCGGAGTGATACAAGATGTCCGACGCTGCACTGTGCACTGCCCGTGCACAGTGTGCTACATAGCAATATAACTACACCATACCAAAGTAGTTCCATACCAAAGTAGTTCCATTTAACGATGTGATACTATAACAATGTAACAGACAGGGCCTGGCCTGCTTTACAAGGCCCCTTAAAGCAAGGATGATGTTGCTGTTACAACTGCGTGTTTTGAAGGCTCGTTTTTCTGCTTGTCCATTTTCCTTTTATGTTGGTGACTTTTTACTCAAAGCCTACGTTTGACTGTGACTTGCGGCAGCAACGTTGGGAGGATGGGAATCCTTTTGGCTACTTGTAGTGCTGCATGGATTGGACATCAACACCCAAACATTGGGCCTGAATTTGCTTCCTGCGGGCGGATGCCTCCAATCAACAAATTTTCTACGCATTTACCTGGTGGTCCGGGAGATACGGAGACTCGCGATCCTGGGCCTCTCCTGGTTGGAAATGTGTAGAGGCCCACGTGTCCCAGGGGTGCATGCGGTTCGCAAGTGCCCCGGAGATCACGTGGGCCAACCCAACCAATGAAAGAAGGGAATCCCCATTCATACTTTAGACAGTTCTGTACGTACGGAACTGTCAAAAGTATGAATGGAGATGACTTAAAAATACACGAACATGTGGTAGAGACCACATAGGGACAATAACACAATTCACAATGTATAGCCAATGTTGTTATATGTACGTACTTGGTTGGGTTATCGGGGCAGGGTCCCTTTAAGAGCATCGGTAGCGTGATGACGTCATGCGTCGGTAGCGTGATGACGTCATAGTCCTGCAACGAGGCTGAGAACCTCAGTTCTCATGGAGAGTGAATAAAGTAACACGCGTTTTGCCTTTGCTGCAACAAAAGTCTCGGAGCCTGTTGATTTCTAGCGACTCCAACAAACACATGAAATACATTAAAAAAAATAATTACACATATAAAATTAATTAAAATGGCATTTATTTGTTTTAACAGGGCTAAAAATAAACTTACCTATTTGGACAGGGTTTTTAATGTATAAATGAGTGATAACATTTTATTTTTCTATTTTTTAAAACTCTTACGCTGGTAACAGCTGGCCTTATGCCTGCTTTGACCAGGCGTAAGAATTTCACGGCCTTTCAGCGGTCGGAAGTTGGGCAAATCGCGCAACTCTCCACCTGCAGAAGCCTGTCTCCCAGAGGATCTGTGAAGAGGATTCTTGACAGATCGCAAGCGCCGGGTTTCAACGCTTGCGCTTCGCGCGCCCAAACCTGGAACCTGCGCAGCCCCTACGGGCATGTTCGCACCTCGTACGCACCCATGGGGGGTCGCAAAATACGGCCCATTGTGTTTACTAGCCTCCACTTCACTGCAGTGACTGAGCTATGCATCTGCTGCTGACTGACTTACAGACAGCCTCAAGAACTGGGCCGGCTCTTGCTGTGGCTGTTGAGGCCGCTGTGGCATTAATGTCTAGGCAACAAGGTCCATGCAAGCCACCGCAGGTCAGAGAAGCCAATCTGCAGTTCACCTCTGAGTCAAGCAAGTGATGGCTGCCGGGTTTGCCGAGGAGGAACAGTTGTATCACTTCCCCGGTGGAAAGGCGACCCAACCCGAGTGGGCACCAAACCTTTACTGCCTGATAGGCTTCCCAGTGGTGTTATGGATGGCACCCATGTGGGCATCAGGGCGCCACATACCAACCCCAATGCTTACATCAACAGGAAGGGATACCACCCCATGAATGAGCAGGTGGTTTCAGACTAGAGAATTGCCACTTGCTGATGGCGATCCTGCCCGGAGCCCGACTTCAATGCCTAATGGCCACCTAGCCAGTAAACTGGGCCAGGGTCATGGGAGGATTGGGGAAGCGGGCTTAAGTCTTGCCTCGATTCTGTAGGGTCAACAACAACAACTTGTATTAATATAGCGCCTTTAACATAGTAAAACGTCCCAAGGCACTTCACAGGAACGATTATCAAACAAAATTTCACCGCGAGCCATATAAGGAGATATTGGGACAGGTGACCAAAAGCTTGGTCAAAGAAGTAGATTTTAAGGAGAGTCTTAAAAGGAGGAGAGAGAGGCGGAGAGGTTTAGGGAGGGAATTCCAGGGTTTAGGGTCCAGGCGGCTGAAGGCACGGCCGCCAATGGTGGAGCGATTAAAATCGGGGATGCTGAAGAGACCAGAATTGGAGGAGTGCCGAGCTCTCGGAGGGTTGTAGGGCTGGAGGAGGTTACAGAGAGAGGGAGGGGCGAGGCCACGGAGGGATTTGAACACAAGAGGGAAATCCAGCCCTTTGTGTGTCTGGTACCTTCTGAGGTCAGCACCTGCGAGGCTGTGACGGTGACGGGGCTTTGGCCACATTGCTCCTTACAGCCTTGTCCTCACACAGTAAATGGTTCGTTTGCAGTGCTAAAAATAGTCTCCCCTTTAACAGCCAGCAGTGACCCTTTAAGAGTGTGTTATAAAATGAACAAGCAATGCCAAATTTCAAATGCAGCCCCCGACAGTCCAGAAATGTCAATGGAGTTGTCAGAATTCTACTGAACAGACACTGCTAATAATATCTATTCCAGTTACTTTGATAGAAAAAGGTGATGTTTAATACCAGGCTCCACAATGGCAGTGGAAAGGAGCCAGTACACAGTGAAGTTCTTGATGACCTTTGGACAAAGAATGATGGGCTATGTTGGCATGGAGACAGTGGCAGATCAGTTGAGAGGGAGGTGCCGACCAGCTGGAAGATCCAAATTCATGCTGCCCTCCATTCATTTAACAACATCTCTATGCTGTCACATTGAGTACAATGGTTTTACTGTTCATTACTTTCAAAGGCTGCAGTGAGACCCAGTATCGCCACTCACATACTAAGCACCAGCTGAAAAGCTAGCACTTTGGGATTCACAGAGGGCAAGGGACAGGAGGAGCAGTGGGTGCTGCACAGCATGGAGGTGGGAAAGTGGCCAGCTTCTGTATTGAAGTTTGTTGTATCCGTGTGTTAATAGAGACAGTGAAGGCAGGAGTTGGTTTCACAGGTGTTTACTGAACAAAGTCTGGAGGGGAACTAACTGATACAACACAATATACAGGCTTATATAGCCCGAGTGGCCATTACCGGCATCACAGTACACAGGGGCTCTTAAAGGTACATACACCACAATTCCTCCCCTTTTAGCCAACCAGTACATAATATTTTAAGTAATCATTAATTACATGTTACAAGAACAATAATCTACACATTGCTGCAGTTAATCAATTATAAGTCAGTCTCTCTGGAGGCTTCCTGACTCGGTCCCGATAACGCCTCGGTGGTGTAGTAGTTTCTGGTAGTGTAGTAGGTTCTTTTGGCAAGGCTGATTCGGCTTGAATGCCAGTGTCGGGTTCATCTGGTTCCAGTATCACCGGATCGGAGGTAGATACTATGGGTATCTCTGCTTCATCATTAGGCGTATAGAGTTGTGGTGTAGGTTGTCCCTTTTCGGATGACTCTATGATCTGGTCAGCATGGCGCCTTATTATGCTTTCTCCAATGTCCACGGTATACATCAGCGGTCCTAGTCGTGTGCAAATAGTTCCAGGCTGCCATTTCTCGGTACGGTAGTTCCGGGCCAAAACTTGTTGACCTATCTGGAAGGTTCTAGTTGGCCTTTCATTCATGCCTTGAAATTGCCGGTTCTCCACGTCCCTTCTGATGTTTGGCTTGATCAAATCCAGCCGGCATCTTAGGCTTCTATTGAAGAACATCATGGCGGGAGTTTGGTTTGTAACCATATGTGTTGCATTCCTGTATGCAAACAAGAAGTTATCTACCTTATGCTGAAGTTTTATGTCTTCATTACCCATGGCCTATATGGCCTTCTTGAAGGTCTGGACAAACCTTTCAGCCAATCCATTGGTGGCGGGATGGTATGGGGCGGACGTGTAGTGCTTAACCCCATTGTTTTTTAAGAACTTCCTGAATTCTTCGGACACAAATTGCGATCCATTATCAGAACAGATCTGTTCAGGCAGCCCATTCCTGGCAAATATGGCCCTTAATACTGTGATGGTTTTTTCCATGGTGGTGGAGGACATCTTTATTACCTCCGGCCACTTGGAGTGTGCATCAACCGCGATTAAGAACATTGAGTCCATAAATGGACCAGCAAAGTCGATGTGTACCCTTTGCCATGGAGATGAGGGCCACTCCCATGGATGTAGAGGGGCTTGTGGTGGAGTGTTTTGGACCTTCTGGCATCCTAGGCAGCTCTTGGTCATTTCTTCGATGTCTCCATCGATACCTGGCCACCATACAAACGCCCTGGCTAGGTTCTTCATTTTCACTCCACCCAGATGCCCTTTGTGAAGCTCCTTTAGCACTTTATCCTGGAGTTTGGGTGGAATCACCACTCTGGATCCACACATCAAGGTTCCTCGGCACACTGACAGCTGTTCTCTTCTTTGCGAGAATGCTGGCAACAGTGGTTCGCCATGTGCTGGCCATCCCTTCACTGTTAAATCGTAGACTTGTGAGAGAGTCGGGTCATTTCTCGTTTCCTTTTAATGGCAGAATTTGTTACTGGTAGACATTCCACTATGGTAGAGTGGAACATCTCCACTGGGTCTACTGTAGGTGCCTCTTCTACCGTTGGCAACGGTAGGCGCGATAAACCGTCAGCATTCCCATGCTGTTTTGATCCTTTGTATTCTATGTCTTATTGGTGTGCCCCTAGAAAAAGGGACCACCTCTGTAGCCTTTGCGCTGTCATAATGGGAACACCCTTTTTAGGGTTGAATATGGAGACGAGGGGTTGATGGTCAGTCAACAAGGTAAATTTTTGTCCGTGTAGGTAATGGTTGAATTTCTTCACTCCCCATACCAGGCTGAGTGCTTCCCTGTCGATCTGGGCATAGTTACGCTCAGCTGAGTTCAATGAGCGTGACGCAAAAGCTATCGGCCGCTCAGAGCCATCAGGGAATCTATGCGATAATACCGCTCCTACGCAGTAAGGGGATGCATCGCACGCCAGTCTGATTGGCAGTGATGGGTTGTAATGAGCCAAAACTTCCTTGGATGTGATTAAGTCTTTGCATTTATGGAAGGCACGTTTACAGTCTTCGCTCCATTTCCAAATTACTCCTGTTTGTAGCAGTTCATTAAGAGGGTGCAGAAGAGTTGATAAGTTCGGTAAAAATTTATGATAGTAATTTATCAATCCCAGGAACGACCTTAATTGTGAGACATTTTCAGGTGCTGGGGCTTTTATGACCGCTTCAATTTTTTCAGGTGATTTATGCAACCCTTCCTTGTTAATTATGTGGCCACAATATGATATTTGTTTCTGGAAAAATTCGCACTTGGGGCGATTTGCTCGTAGGCCCCGTTCTCTCAGCCTAGTGAGCACCTGCTCCAAATTGGCAAGGTGCTCGATGTCGTTTTCTCCTGTTTCAAGGGTGTCGTCTAGGTAGCATTGAGTCCCCGGAATCCCTTGGAGGACTTGCTCCATAGCTCTTTGCCAGATAGCTGGAGCTGATGCTACTCCAAAAACCAGTCGATTGTACTGGTACAGGCCTTTGTGTGTATTTATCGTGAGATACTTTTTAGAGGCCTCTTCAACCTCCATCTGTACATATGCCTGTGCTAAGTCAATTTTGGTGAAACGTTTCCCTCCGGATAGTGAGGCGAAAATATCTTCTATCCTCGGAAGAGGATACTGTACCATGTGAAGGACCGGGTTTACAGTCACCTTGAAGTCTCCACAGATGCAAATTTTTCTCTGCTCTTCAGATTTATCATTATTCAACGTTTTCTTCATGACCGGGACGATGGGTGTTGCCCACTCGCTCCAATCTATCTTGGATAACACGCCTGCCTTCTCCAAATTCTCCAGCTCTGCCTCGACTGCTGGACAAATTGTGTATGGCACCGGCCTTGCCTTAAAAAACTTGGGAATTGCCGCATCTTCCACTTTTATTGAGGCGGTGATGCCTTTCAAGGTTCCTAGTTTCTCTTGAAACACTTCCTTGGCGTTGGCCAAGATGTCTTTTAATCGTTCAGGTATGACGTCATCATCATTTTTTTTCTTACTGGTCACCGTCAGTGCCTGAATGGAGTGCCAGTCTAAATGTATCTTCCTGATCCATTCACGTCCCAACAGCGGTGGACCACCATCTTGTAGAACGTATAAATACAACTTCTGTATTTCCTTGCCGTTGTATACAACAGGCACCCTTATTTTTCCTTTGGGGTATACTTTCTGCCCCGTATATGTTTTCAAGATAATAGATGTGTCTTTTAAAGGTGTATGCGGAAATAGCCGCTCGTAATCCCGTCGATTTATGATGGTCAGAGCTGATCCTGTATCTAGCTCCATTTGAACTGGGGACTCCGCTATCGTGAGGGTAACCCAAATGGTCTGGTAATCTTCTTTGGCAATTACATTATGTAATTTGAGACAGCTTAGTCTCTTGTTTCCGGAGTCGCTATCGCCCTTCTGGTCTTCGGAGCTACTGTCCGTCATCATGTGTACTTTTCTGTACTTTTCCTTATTGATTTTTTTCCTGTCCGTGGATTTTTTTTTTCCAGGTCGGCATACACGTGCAATGTGTCCAATCTTTCCGCATTGCCTGCATGCTTTGTCCTTGAACCAGCAGTCCTTCTGGTCATGGGTTGTTCTGCCGCAGCGATAACATCTTTCAAATCCCCGTGTCATTTCATGGGTGCCGTATTCCTGTGGCTGTTGCTGTATCTCTGCAGCTCCTCTTGCGGCTGCTTCGTATGATACAGCCATACTGAAAGCCTTGTCCAGTGTCAAATCTTTTTCAGAAAGCAGCCTTTTCTGTGTTCCTTCACTTAGGAGACCGCAGACGAATTTGTCTCGAAGAGAATCTGCCAGTCCTGCCCTGAATTGGCAGTGCTTTGATAGCTTTCTTAATTCGGTGAGGTAATCAGCGTTACTTTCATTCTTGTGCTGATTCCTCTTGAAGAATTTGAATCGTTCCGCTATCAGCAGCGGTGCTGGGTTTAAGTGCTCCTGTAGGGTATCAACAATCTCCTTAAAATTCTTGTCCTTTGGTTTGGCTGGAGTGATTAAGTTTCGTAACAGCCCGTATGTCTTTGCGCCCATTAGATTTAGAAGTACTGACGCCTTTTTATCATTTTCTATTCCATTTGCTGTGCAATATACCTCCACTCTTTCCACATATGTGGTCCAATCCTCTATATCGTTATCGAAAGCATCAATATTGCCAGCCTTAGGCATCCTGGGAAAAAAAAAATGGCGCTTCCCGCGCTTTCCCGCTGACAACGCTGTTTTCCGCGGTTTTTTTTATTTACAGGTGGAGACTCGTTCCCGCCGGACTCTCTGGGACTTTCCCCCCCCCTCTGCTTGGTCCGAACGCCAACCTGCTTTGCAGCGCCGGCCGTCTCCCGAGTGCTCCCCCCCTCTGTCTCTGTCTGCCTCCGCCTTCGCTGCTCGGCCTCGCTGCAGAGCCAGCCGATGGAGCCCCAGCCCGCCGCCCAGGAAGGATTATTGCAGTACCTGCCACCAGCTCGGCTAGCTGGTGAAATCACCGTTTTTTTTTCTTGCTTTTCTTCGACTTTGGACGTCTGAGGAATCGATGTCCTTGAGTTGCTGCCGAATTGCGGGTAAGTCCGTTTCCAATTCGTCGCCACTGTTGTATCCGTGTGTTAATAGAGACACTGAAGGCAGGAGTTGGTTTCACAGGTGTTTACTGAACAAAGTCTGGAGGTGAACTAACAGATACAACACAATATACAGGCTTATATAGCCCGAGTGGCCATTATCGGCATTACAGTACACAGGGGGCTCTTAAAGGCACATACACTACAAAGTTGACAAAAGGTTTCATCATCCATGGATGTTCTACATATTCTTCTCCCCTAAAAGCCCCCTTTCTATGCCCCCTTTACCTCCAAAACACGTGGTCACATTGACTGCCTCAATGTGAATGAATCCTGTGCACTCCCTGGATTACAACAGTGACCACACTTCAAGAGTTCTTCATCGACTGTAAAGCGCTTTGGGAAGTCCTGTGGTCGTGAAAGGTGCTATAGAAATGCAAGTCTTTCAAAGGGGCTGGAAATTCGGTTCCTTTGTGCCTGCCATTACCGCCTCCAGGGGGCGTTAACGGGGCGCAAAGGGCTTATGGCTCGGGGGGGGGGGGTGCAAAGAAAGCGCCTCCCGAGAAATTCAGCGGGGCGTTGCTGAGGCGCTACCCGATAGTGCTGCGTCCCCGTCGATAGTGCCCCGGGCCGCTGCACCGCCAGCGGTGACGTCATCGCTGTGCACCGCAACCCCTTAGCGACCTCTGGTGTCCTCTTACCGTTCTGCGGCAGAAATTCGGCTGCACCCCGCGAGGTTGCCGTGAGCGATGTCAGCGCCGGCCTCGCAGGTCGTGAACCGGGCCGACCTCCGCTTACAGGGCAGTATTTAAAGGGGAGGTGTGGCCGCGACCCACGCCGCCATTTTCTTTTTGTGGCCGAGCTTCAGGTTGGCCCTCTGTGGTGGGCCGTGGCGTGGTCCTGGCCGCCATCGCGCAGCCCAGCTCCGCGTCTCAGTGCAGGGCTGCGGCCGTGGCACCACGCCGCCCTGCTGGCCCAGCGTGGGCCATCGGAGGCCCTGCAGAGTGCGCAGCGGCCCGCCCGTTTAACTGAAGGGGAGGGGCGTTGAAACGCAGAGGCGCTCCGCAGAGCCTCCACTGAGCGCTGCCGATCGCGCCCCGACATCGCCTCGGTTACCACCCCAACAGGAAGTGGAGTGCCCGAGATTGCGCTCCACTTCCTGTGTGGGGCGGTAAGCCAAATTTAGCGGCCGGGGCGGCACTTCCACGCCGGGCGCTAAGTGTCCGGCCTTAACTCGGTTACTGCCCTCAAACAGGGTGTAACAGAATTTCATGCCCTTTATTTCTTTATACTGTAATATGTTGATGGGCATGGTTTTGAGTTGTGTACTGAAGGAGTAGCTGCCCTTCCTGTTCATGAATGGTCGTGGATCACAAACAGTTGGATGAATGGCCACATGCGTGCACTTGACAACGGCCCACACTTTGGACATGTGGGCCAGCTGATAAAAGCCAAGTTACCTTCGCTCCAGGTCATGATGGTCCACATTGAACTGAAACATGCACCTTTCAGAGGAGGCTCTCAGTCAAGTCCCGAATACAGCAGGTCACCATCTGGTAACTGATTCCAGTCAGGTTTCCTGCCAGTGTCTGGGGGTTTAGAAATTCAGAGGAGTTGTTACCTTGATTTCCACCGATGGTGCTGCTGGTCTCGTTAACCTCAGCTGCTGATCATCTGGCACCAAGCGGCACAACTCAGTGACTGTCTCTTTGCCCAGCCGGAGCCTCAGGCCCTGATTCTTGGTAAACCCCAAGTAGCTGCACTTTGCACAGAAGAAGCAGCTGAAGCTGCTATGCCCATTGATGCTCCCTTTCACACACACTTGCTCATCTAGAATGTCATTGGCTGCAGTTGGGGCTATGCCCATTGTGTTGTAACCAAGTACACACAGGAAAACAAGTAGATCAGTCTGGTACCCACAAAATCCTCAGCTGGATATACAGCAGAATCAGAAGAACAGCACCAAGTGTTGTAATGTGTCCAATATGGATATGCTGCCCAAATGAAGAGAGGGTCTATAGTGTGGATCAGATAATCATACACTGAAGCTTCATTCATTTGAGTGCGATTCACAAAATTGGGCCTTCCAGGTTCAAGCCCATAATCTCCTCTGCTGTAATGAAATGCAGACTTATGACAAGCTTACAGCAGAAGAGATTACAAGTGATTTGATGGAGGTGTTTCAAATTATGACGGGATGGGACAGGGTAGATCGAAACAGCCTTTTCCAGTGATTGAGGACTGTAGAACGAGGCAATATAGATATTAGATTAAATGTAAGTGATTTAGGACAGAGAGCAGTAGAAAATGTTTTACACGGAGGGTTGTGAGGCTGTGGAATTCACTACTGGAGTTAGCGATTGAAGGAGAGATCACGTCAACAGTTAAGAGCAGGTTAGATAGGCTGTTGATGGGAAGGGGGATAAAAGGGCAGGCACATGGGATTAGGATTACTACTCGTGTGGAGGATAAGCACCAACACAGACTGGTTGGGCTGAATGGTCTGTTCCCGTGTTGTAATATCTATATAAGTCTCAATTGAAAGGAATGAATGTTGAGTCTTCTTCTCTTAGGCAGTCCCTCGGAACCGAGGATGACTTGCTTCCACATTAAAAATGAGTTCTCAGGTGACTGATGAGACCAATGCGGGACCTACAGTCTCTGTCACAGGTGGGGCAGACGGTGGTTGAAGGGGCGGGTGGGTGGGATTCTTGGGTTGACGTATGCTCCTTCCGCTGTTTGCGCTTGGCTTCCGCTTGCTCCCGGCGAAGAGACTCGAGGTGTTCGACGCCTTCCCAGATGCTTAGAGTCATAGAGTCATAGAGTTTTACAGCACAGAAAGAGGCCCTTCGGCCCATCGTGTCCGCGCCGCCCATCCACCCCTGTCCTGTCTAATCCCATTTTCCAGCATTTGGTCCATAGCCTTGTATGCAATGGCATTTCAAGTGCTCATCCAAATGCTTCTTGAATGTTGTGAGGGTTCCTGCCTCTACCACCCTTTCAGGCAGTGAGTTCCAGATTCCAACCACCCTCTGGGTGAAAAAGTTCCTCCTCAAATCCCCTCTAAATCTCCTGCCCCTTACCTTGAATCTATGCCCCCTTGTTATTGACCCCCCTACTAAGGGGAAAAGTTCCTCTTTATCTACCCTATCTATGCCCCTCATCATTTTGTACACCTCAATCAGGTCCCCCCTCAGCCTTCTTTGCTCCAAGGAAAACAACCTCAGCCTGTTTAGTCTTTCTTCATAGCTGAGGCGCTCCATCCCAGGTAACATCCTGGTGAATCTTCTCTGCACCCTCTCCAAAGCAATCACATCCTTCCTATAGTGAGGCGACCAGAACTGCACACAGTACTCCAGCTGTGGCCTCACCAGCGTTTTGTACAGCTCCATCATAACCTCCCTGCTCTTATATTCTATGCCTCGGCTAATGAAGGCAAGTATCCCATATGTCTTTTTAACCACCTTATCTACCTGTTCCGCTGCCTTCAGAGATCTATGTACTTTGTGCGGTCTTGGGCCAGGGATTCCCAGGTGTCGGTGGGGATGTTGCACTTTTTCAAGGAGGCTGTGAGGGTGTCCTTGAAGCGTTTCTTCTGCCCACCTGGGGCTCTCTTGCCGTGTCGGAGCTCCGAGTAGAGCGCTTGTTTGGGGAGTCTCGTATCGGGCACGCGGACAATGTGACCCGTCCATCGGAGCTGATCGAGCGTGGTCAAAGCTTCGATGCTGGGGATGTTGGCCTGAGTGAGAACACTGACGTTGGTGCGCCTATCCTGCCAATGGATTTGCAGGATCTTGTGGAGGCAGCGTTGGTGGCACCTCTCTGGTGCTTTGAGGTGCCTGCTGTACATGGTCCATGTTGAGTGTTGAGTGCTAAGAAGTTGATTGCTCAAGTGCTCAGCTTGATGCCCTTTCGTGCCTTTATACAATGCGTTGTGGAAGCGGCAGGAGATCTGCTGGTGTTTCGTGAGCAGCGAATGTTGTTCATTTGTTTCAGACTTATTTACGTCGTGACACGGAAAAAGTATCAGTCATACTGTCAGCAGTTTTGCAGCCACATACTCCCACCACTGAACACGAGCCACAGCAGGTATCCAGAGCTCTCTGATACCAGGGGAATCCCTGCCCGCACCAGAAAGCCAAGCCCAGCACAGCCCAGGGACCCCCCTTGTCAGAAGGAACAAGGAGCATAAGTGACCCCCCCCCCCCCGATAATAACCTGCTACATGACAGGCAATATTTATCTATTGTTCGACTGGGACGAAGTTTCCATGCTCTTTTGGGCTACACAGAGAATAAGTTCTGGTAAAAGGCCAGAAGCTGGGGGCCCTCCCCGCTTTGAACTCGGCCCGCCTTGCCCAAACGGGGCGGTAGTGGAGTTAAAATGGCTGCCGTGAGCTTGCCAGCCCCGTTCCCGCTCTACCACCACCAGATTTACTGGGGCCTTTTGCTGGGCTGCTAAGGCCCTCGGCTGGGTAAGGCGGGGGTGCTCATTAGAACATAAGAAATAGGAGCAGGAGTAGGCCAATCAGCCCCTGGAGCCTGCTCCACCATTCAATAAGATCATGGCTGATCCAATCTCAACGCCACTTTCCCGCTCTCTCCCCTTATCCCTCGACTCCCCTGTAGTTCGAACATCTGTCAATCTCCGCCTTGAATATATTCAGTGACTCCACCTCCACAGCTCTCTGGGGTAGAGAAGTCCAAACATTCACCACCCTCAGAGAGAAGAAATTCCTCCTCATCTCCATCTTAAATGGGCGACCCCTTATTCTGAAACTATGCCCCCTAGTTCCAGATTCCCCCACGAGGGGAAACATCCGCTCTGCATCTACCCTGTCAATCCCCCTCAGAATCTTATATGTTTCAATAAGATCACCTCTCATTCTTCTAAACTCCAATGAGTATAGGCCCAACATGCTCAACCTTTCATCATACGTCAACCCCTTCATCCCAGGAATCAACCCAGTGAACACTACATGCACGGTGAAGCACGTGGAACCATGATACAATGTCAGGGGATGGCCAGGTGCAGTGTGGGCCATGCAGGCTCCACTGCTGTTGGCTCGGGCAAAAAAGAGGAAGAGGCCCCACAGGCATGAGGAAATTAGTATTTTTTTGTGGGGGGCCACCTCAGGCTCCACTCGGGCAATCCGGGCCACTGCCACCCTGGGACCCTCCCCGCAGTGATCCTCCCTCCCCCGCGGCCTACATTCCTGCTGGCCAGGTCAGCCACTGGGCCGCCCGGTGTCGCTCCACACCCGGAGCTGGCAAGCTGCAGATGGGCATCCGTTCGGGCCGCCCAGCTCGCCGGCAGCATCTTAATGATGCCCGGGCCCTTAAAATGGCTCATGCCTCCTGCTGGCAGGATGAGACGGGCATTCCATCCACTGCCTGCCCGCATACATAACATATTAAGAACATAAGAAATAGGAGCAGGAGTCGGCCATTTGGCCCCTCGAGCCTGCTCCGCCATTTAATGAGATCATGGCTGATCTTCTACCTCATCTCCACCTTCCTGCACTATCCCCATATCCCTTGATTCCCTTAATATTGAAAAATCTATCGATCTCGGTCTTGAATATACTCGACGACTGAGCCTCCACAGCCCTCTGGGGTAGAGAATTCCAAAGATTCACCACCCTCAGTGAAGAAATTTCTCCTCATCTCAGTCCTAAATGGCCGACCCCTTATTCTGAGGCTGTGACCCCTGGTTCTAGACTCCCCAGCCAGGGGAAACATCCTCCCTGCAGCTACCCTGCCAAGCCCTGTAAGAATTTTGTATGTTTCAATGAGATCACCTCTCATTCTTCTAAACTCTACCCGGAGTTAACATCTACCCTGCGGATGTGAAGCTGGGAAGCCTGCCATCACTGGATCTTTGAGTCCAATGGTTAAACTCGCTCTCCTTGGCAGTCTGCCTGACATCCATTGAATCTTTTTCTGACTTCCTGCCTGGTTCTCTTATTGCAGCAAGTTATATTTAACCGCACCGCGCCTCTTCCTAAAACACTCCAGGACTGTCCTGGGTCCACCAGGTTAATGACAGTACTAAGTCTTAAAGGCCAAGCGTTCCACATGAACAGCAGTTGAACACAAGTCAGTCGGCCCTAAGCCAATAACAATAGAAAGCCACTGCGCTCAGTCTCCAGCTCTGGGACGCTCAGCCTGGTATCTTTTTTGCTGCAGTTCTATTGTGTGCTAAATTCCATGATAATACAGAGGGGTCATTTGTGACGAGTTAAGCTGCTTATCACAGTCATTGAAACTGTGCGTTTGTTTGATGGTTTAGCTTGTCATGGGTGGTAGATTTACGTGTGAAATAAGTGCCTAAGAGCCGAGGAGATTACTGACAGGATAATTGTGCCTCTAGCTTACTCTCTTTAAGATCATCCCAACAACGTGGCTTATCTCCAAACTCCGAAGAGAACCCCCCTTCCTGCATTTCCATTTCCCACACCAGGCATCCTGGGGCCTCTTGGATTGTGAACTAATGTACAAATTAGAGGCTAGTTGGTACTGTGGGCCCATGTCCACCAGAAAGATGATTGAGATGGGCCAAACTCATTTTACATAGGACTCTAGCAACCAAATATATTGCATCTACTACAGTACCCTGGTCTACTCTTTCTGTTACTTCTTCAAAGAATTCAATAAGGTTGGTCAAGCATGACCATCCCTTTTGAAATCCGTGCTAACTACTCTTTATGATATGTTCAGTTTCTGGACGAGTATCACACTAAGCAGAGCAGTTGCCGACTGAGGCATTAGTGGGACTTACATGTTTGAGGATGAAACACTCTTAGTTTCAAGTATTTTTTCCTGCATTCCCCCCCCCCCACACCCCTCTCAACCACAGCATCCCTTGTTGGGAGGATGAGATGGGGCCTACTTTCAGGCCTACACAAGTGTGGCTCTGAATCTGCCAGTGAGAGCAACCAAGGTGCCTCTGGTGGCCGAATCGCCCATGTTATGGGAGTGCCCAGCTGGTGTCTTGGGAAAGGAGCCAGGCCTCATCAGGTTTGCCTGGAGAAGGAAGCTTTAGTCTCCCAGACACTTGCCTTCCTGGGCCATGGTGGACTACTTTAAAGTGAAGGCACTGTGGCAGCAGCCTGCTCTTTATTTTCCTTTTCTATATCCTCTCTCCGTTGTGCCTCCTTACTGCAGTTTATATATACTGCCAGACCACCTCCCTTTCTGCCGATACAGTCCCTTCTAAACAATGTAAATCCTTCCAGATGTGTATCCCACTGATTGGACTCATTCTACCGTGTCTCTGTGACCCTGATGTTATCCAATCTATCACTCCCTGCAAAACCCTCCAGGTCACAAATCTGATTTGTTCGACCCCTCGCATTAATGAAAGCACAGCTCCGTTGCTTTTTGCCTTTCCCATTTAATTTATTACTGTATTCATTTAATAGCGTATTAATTTATTAATGTGCTCATTTACATTTATTAATTTAGCTCTCTTTTCCCCGCCATTGGGATTAGACTTGTTAAGCTTTGATTTATAATCTCACTGGTGGCTCCAATCAGCATGAGTGTTCACTTGCACCTGCCGCAACCACCCCGCATCTTGTTTAAAGACTCTGCAGCACTCTATCGATATGCCTCTACCCCCTCTTGTTTAGGTGGAGCCTGTCAGATCTGCATAGACTCCCCCCTATTCCAAAAGGTGCCCCACTGTGTGAGGCACCAAAACCCTGATTCCCTGCACCAACTCCTTAGCCCCGCCGGTGCCTAATTGACCTTTGCCTCTCCTCACTAGCACGTGGCACCGGTAGTCTTTCGGAGAATGCTCCACTCGAGGGCCTTTCCTTAAGCTTCCTTGCGAGACTGGAATCCGTTCCCATTGATGTAGACAATGGGATTGAGCAAGGGGGGGACACGCAGCCAGGACAAAGCAGCCCACTTGATTGACACCCCATCCACCACCTTAAACATTCACTCCCTCCACCACCGGCGCACCGTGGCTGCAGTGTGTACCATCTACAAGATGCACTGCAGCAACTTGCCAAGGCTTCTTCGGCAGCACCTCCCAAACACGCAACCTCTTCCACCTAGAAGGACAAGGGCAGCAGGCGCATGGGAACACCACCACCTCCAAGTTCCCCTCCAAGTCACACACCATCCTGACTTAGAAATATATCACCGATCCTTCATCATCACTGGGTCAAAATCCTGGAACTCCCTCCCTAACAGCACTGTGGGAGTACCTTCACTACACGGACTGCAGCGGTTCAAGAAGGTGGCCCACCACCACCTTTTCAAGGGCAATTAGGGATGGGCAATAAATGCTGGCCTTGACAGCGACGCCCACAGCCCATAAATGAATTAAAAAAAAACATATGGCCACATAGGTGCGATCTAGGATTCCTTGGACCTTGGGGAAGTCGATGAACTGGCTTGCTCTAGAAAACAATGCGGGTGATTTTAATGTAACCCATCGGCTGGGATGGGAGTGGGCCGCCGGTGTTGCACCCCGCCCGACAGTGCTCACCACTCACTTCAATGGGTAAAATCGGCTGTGGTGTGAAACCAGCGTGGCACCCGATCGCATCAGTTTCCCGGTTCCAATTGCCCCCAGTGCATCAGTGACTTGCTTCACACAGCTGATTAGCTAATGTCATTGAGGTCCCCAGTGGCAGCACGGAATGACCCCAGAGCCTGCAGTGCCTGTGGTGGAGGAGCGCTGCAGGGCGGGTTGCAACATGTGGCACAACTCAGTGACGTCTTTCTTTATGAAGCGCAGCCTCGGAGTACCTTGGTCTGTATGTTCTGGAGTGGGGGTATTGGTGGGTGGGGACCACACAGATCCTGTGCTACGTGACCCACTGGTCCTCATCCGTTGCTCCTCCTCTACTTCCTCCAAAGAAACATAGATACGGAGGGAAAAAGAAAGACTTGCATTTCTATAGCGCCTTTCACAATCACCGGACGTCCCAAAGCGCTTTGCAGCCAATGAAGTACTTTTGAAGTGTAGTCACTGTTGTAATGTAGGGAACGCGGCAGCCAATTTGCGCACAGCAAGCTCCCACAAACTGCAATGAGATAATGACCAGATAATCTGGGGGAGAAATTCGGCATGTTAGCGCCTCCCGTTAGCGCCTGGGGGGGCGCGCTAATGGAGCGCTAATGGGCTTGCGGCCGTGCACGGCGAATCGAACACCGCACGCAAAATTCACCCTGGAGTTAACGCCTAGGCCTTTAGCGCCTGGCAGATTGTGACGCCAATGAGTTTGGAACGCCCCGTTAACGGCCTAGATGCAAAATTGACTGCCGCCCCCTGCCTTAGCGCCGGGCGTGAACAATGGCAGGAAGAGGAGGTGTGATGCAGTCGGATGGCCGCTGTAGGAGCGGTATTTAAAGGCAACAACATCCGCTTTCATTTTAGTGGTCAATCAATGCTGTCTGCTCAGTTTCACATTGCGAAACAGCTGTTTTCAGTGAGTTAAACCTTTCTCATTTTCAGGAGTGTTCTGCCTGCTAAAAATTTGTCAGCCATGAGGATAAGAGGAGTAACTGTTGAGTTTCTTGGCAGTCGTCTTCAGAGCCGGCAATGTTGAGAATGAGGTTGTGCGGAATGATTGAACCTCTCCTTTAAGAGCTGGAAGGAGCCAGTGTGAATGGTGAGTCCCGATTGGAGTGCACCTGAAATTGGTCAGCACCCCGCTCTCTGTGTGTAGCACCCTAAGTTAGGTGATTAGCGCTTGAGTTAGCATTCCAGTTCTTTCTTGGAGCGCTAATATTCAATTTAGCGGGGGGTCAGAAGGATAAGCGCCTGCCGCTAATTCTCCAACTTTTTAAAATTTAGCATCCGAACCGGGGCAATACCGAATTTCTACTGATGTTGATTGAGGAATAAATATTGGCCCAGGACACCGGGGAGAACTCCCCTGCTCTTCTTCGAAATAGTGCCACGGGATCTTTTACATCCACCTGAGAGAGCAGACGGGGCCTCGGTTTAACGTCTCATCTGAAAGACGGCACCTCCGACAATGCGGCGCTGGAGTGTCAGCCTGGATTATTGTGCTCAAGTCCCTGGAGTGGGACGATGAACCCACAACCTTCTGACTCAGAGGCGAGGCTGCTGCCCACTGAGCCACGGCCGACACTGGAGCAGAGGTAGAGAGGTGGGTGGTGAAGAAGCTGTCAGCAACAAAATACAAAAAAAAGAGGGGGCAATTTTCAACGTTGTCTCTGGGAGGGGGTAAGCTGGTGAAGTGGTAGAGTCACTCTTTAGAGAACCCACCCCGTTTTCATGCGGGTTCTACAACTGGTGGGTGATCTGTTCCGCCAGGTTACCCCCCAGAGACAAAGTTCAGAATTGCCTCCAAAGTTAAGTGAGAAATAAACTCATCAATCCTTTTAGAAGAGCGAGAAAGAAAGACTTGCATTAATATAATGCCTTTTGACGTAATAAAACTCACTACGCACTTGGTTTGAGTATAAAGCAAGGCTTTAATCAACTTGTTTCAGAACATGGAGGTCTAGTTGTACTTCACTAGTTCCTTGTCTTACAAAATGTCCCTGGAAAGCTGGGCCCACGCCCGAGTATTTATACTCCTTGGACGGCGCCACCAGCTGGCCGTCCAGCGTTATTTCACGAGTAGTTTCTTGATGAATGATGAGATTTATAACACCTTTCAGATGTCCCAAAGGACTAGAAATGCGTCTCAGTGACTGGAATGGAGCTGAATTATCAGGCGCTGCGTATAACGGGCGGCCGATCCGATTCCGCCCGTGTCGCCCCACCGCCCGAGATGAATTTCTAGGCCAAAATGTTTGGCAGCCAATTTTGAAGTGTAGTCACTGTTGTAATGTAGGAAATGCGGCAGCCAATTTGTGCACAGCAAGCTCCCAGAAACAGTGGATCTTTTACATCCGAAAGATGGCATCGCCGACAATGCAGCACTCCCTCAGGACCGCACTGAAGACAGGATGGATTGGGCAAAAGGTCCATTGGATGAGGGAGGTGGGGGTAACCCTGCACCCTCACTGGTAGACCCTAACCCTGTACCATCCTCCCTGTTTCCCCACAAACCTCACCAGATTCTGCACTTGCCCCTTCCGTCATTCTGCCCGTGCTTATACCCATAACTTCCTGTGTCACCGCTCACGTGCTTCCCCCCTTCCAGGCCGCACTGGGGCCCTCCACAGCCTTCCCACTACCTCAAAGATGTAGCTTTATTGAAGTCTGTTTCCCAGCAGGGCTTTAATGGGGTCTTGTTAACCTAGAAACCAACGGGATTGCCTCGGCCACCTGTTTTACACCTCGCCTAGTTTTCCTCTCCAAACTACTTAAGGAGTTAATGCCATATTTAGCCGCTTACTTTGTACATCCTGTCGAGCCACGTAAGGAAAAGTGGAAATCTAGCAGACTGCGAGAGCTCGGAAAAATAACTAAAGGGATACTGAGAGGTGCAAATAGGAAGTGTAAAATCATCATCTGTCATCTGTACTATGGTCTGTTTCCCTTGTCCTGCGCAAAGTTACTCCCTCTACTGTGGTCATGCACGATCAGATCGGACTGGATCAGCGCTGCATTAAAATGATCAGAATACTGAAGCGAAACAGTAGCAGTGTGACACAGGAAGTGTGTGTAAAATGTACAGGAAGTGCACGCGATGTAGATATAGATAGATGAAAAAAAATCCCTTCCTAAACTATAACCATTTTTTGCTTTTGGTTTAATCAGCAACCATTGGTCCTATCTGGCACAATGAAGCATGCTTTGAACTTATGGTGAATACTCCATTGGGCCAATTATCTGACCTTTGCCCCCCCCCCCCACGGGCAGCATCCTTTTCCCCAGGTGTAAAGGTCAGGAAAAAGGCCTGCAGTAGGCACAGATCCATTGGAGCGGGGTTGGGGGGAGGGATGTGTCTCTCAGCCTCTTGCTTCACTTTTCTTGGGCATAGTTGGCTGGGCATCCCAGCGTAGGGATGCCCAGTGAATCATGGCGTTATGGTCTGCACCACCCCCCCCCCCGCCCCACCAGAGCCTCTGGTCAGTGGGGGACCCCAGGGGCAGGCCGAAAACTGGCCTTCTTGGTTGTCTCCATGTCCCGCGATGTTTTGTAGTAATCAGGCCTTTCTGGCTGCTCACCTCCATCAGCAGCTAGGAGGACCAATCTCAGAGGCCTAACATGCGGCTACAAGCCTGCTTAACCTCGTACTGCGTACAGTTTTGGTCTCCTTATTTAAGGAGGGATATACTTGCATTGGAGGCAGTTCAGAGAAGGTTCACGAGGTTGATTCCGGAGATGAGGGGGTTGTCTTATGAGGAATGGTTGAGCAGGTTGGGCCTATACTCATTGGAGTTTAGAAGAATAAGAGGGGATCTTATTGAAACATATAAGATTCTGAGGGGGCTCGACAGGGTAGATGCTGAGAGGATGTTTCCCCTCGTGGGGGAATCTAGAACTAGGGGGCATAGTTTCAGAATAAGGGCTCACCCATTTAAGACGGAGATAAGAAGGAATTTCTTCTCTGAGGGTGGTGAATCTTTGGAATTCTCTACCCCGGAGAGCTGTGGAGGCGGAGTCAGTGAATATATTCAAGGCGGAGACAGATATTTGAGCTACAGGGGAGTCAAGGGTTACGGGGAGCGGGCAGGGAAGTGGAGTTGAGGCCAAGATCAGATCAGCCCTGATCTTATTGAATGGCAGAGCAGACACGAGGGGCCGAATGGCCGACTCCTGCTTCCATTTCTTATGTTCTTCCCTGCCCCTTCTGCCATAGCTCAGCCCTGCCAGGGCATGGGCCTACATCACGAGGTGTTCCCGGACCATGTTAATGGAAATCCCAGTGCTACTGGGCCGGCACAGAGCAGCGGCAGAGGAGAGGAAGCAGAAAAGTCTGCCCTCATAAGTTTGGAAAATACTGACATCTCAACAGCTCTGTATCATCCTCAGAATGAATCAGTTGAGCCATTTTCTACCACATATACATTGTGATATCCACACGCTGATGGTTGCAAAGATATGCACAGAAAGTACTGGAAATACACAGCAAGTTAGTCAACATCTGCAAAGAAAGATGACATTTTGGGTGTGTACCCTTCAAAAGGATATATGCCTGAAATGTTAATATATACAAAATTATGTATATTTTTAATTGTGTATTCCAAAATGTTCAGATCCCCCAATAAAAAATAAAAAATAAACTTGCATTTCTATAGCACCTTTCACGACCATCGGGACGTCCCAAAGCACTTTACAGCCAATGAAGTACTTTCTGAAGTGTAGTCACTGTTGTAATGTAGGAAACATGGCAGCCAATTTGTACACAGTAAGCTCCCACAAACAGCAATGTGATAAATGACCAGATAATCTTTTTTAGTGATGTTGATTGAGGGATAAATATTGGCCCAGGACACCGGGGAGAACTCCCCTGCTCTTTTTCAAAAAGTGCCCATGGGATCTTTTACGTCCACCTGAGAGAGCAGACGGGGCCTCGGTTTAATGTCTCATCCGACGGCACCTCTGACAGTGCAGCACTCCCTCAGCACTGCACTGGGAGTGTCAGCCTAGCTTTATGTGCTCAAGTCTCTGGAGTGGGACTTGAACCCACAACCTTCTGACCAATTACAAGAACGATACAGCATTTTTGTTTTCCAGACGTTTAAAAAAAAAGTCACTGTGGTGCCTCAGTGTGAGTGGCTCTTTAGGAGAGGATGACATCCCATTTATAAACACACAACCACGTTTAGAAAGCTGCAAAATACATTCAGATCACAAGGGGTTAAATGTGTGGCCGCACGTTCATTTTCAAAGCACATTTCCCACTGGTGGCAGAGTGACAGCACTTGCCATATATAGGGGGCCTGGGTTATCAGAGATCCCATGTTGAGTGCAGCTTCTTCAGTTACATCTGCACAGCGCTGTCTGGGGACTGGAAACCCTTTCCCTTTTCTCGCACAAGAGAAGCCACTTCAGATTTGCGATGAGATAATCATTAAGGAGGGAAACTCTGGTGTTGTTTCACAGCCTGCTGATGTCACAGGGGTTACTCCTCAGTGTGTAGGTGTGTCCTGCTTTGACTGGGCTCCGTTCCAGCTCTGGGTGCAGTGAGGAGCAAAACAGAAATCAGTTTGCAGACAGATACGTGATCTGTGCGTTCTGTTTTCTTGCCACTTTGGCATTTGGTGACGGGAACTCCTTCACAGTAAAGGGCCGAATTCTCAGGGTAAGAACAAATGAACTACTCAATGCGTGGCTTACTCTTTCTAACATATGAACATATGTAGAAAGTGGGGACAGTCTAATGCTGGCAGATCAAAGGTCTGAGAGCTTCAATAGAACATTCTTAACTGTGTGGGTGAGCTGTGGCAGAACTGAAGGCAGACCAGCTCCGAGCCGATCTCTATGATAATTTATCTCATCGGTTCGAACTTTCTTTCTCGTATTTTCAAATGTAAATTCCAGCTTGTTGTGACGTTTCAAGCCAAGCCACATTCCTTGTTTTTCCTTAATGTTTGATCGGCTCATTGCTGTGTTTTGAATTATCTGTTTAAACTTGGAATTCCTTTCAGACTTCAAGAATAACAGTTGCCTTTATCGTTCTTTTCCTTCCTCTTTCCACATTCTGACACTTCTACTTTTAATATTAACCCTTGCCAGTTTGTTATGTAGCAATGAGCTTTCAGTTTCAGGCTATGGAGGGGCTACATGTAAATCAGTGTCTAAAGTTGCCAAGGGTGATGATAGTGTTTGTAAATTCTCTAGGAACCGCAGCATTTCAAAAGCTTGCTAAGTGCTTGTTAATGTTGGGAATGTTCTTAACGTTTTTCCTGAGAAACAGAAGGCGATTCCGATTTGGTACAAACAATTTGAGTGGGGCGACTTTCTACTTGGTCAAACTGGCGTTAGTTTTTGACTCCCAGCAGAACGCACCGTGTGAAAACGCGGGCTGCCTTTAGGTCAGCGGTGTCAAGCACATTTTCTATGGTAGGCCTGACCCGACATCCTTGCCCTTGGCGAGGGCCACATTCAGCAGAATCACATGTTGGTTGTCATTGAAACACGGGTAGATTACTGAATCACACGTTGGTTGTCACTGTTGTAAAAACCCAACTATTCACTAATGTACAATAAGGGAGCCAGCCACTCCAACCCGGCCTTGTCTACATGTGACTCCAGTCCCACACTACATGATTGACTAATGCCTTCTGAAGTGGCTGAGCCAGTCACCCAGTTGTAAACAATCGCTACAAAGTTCAATAAGAAGATGAAACCTGGACAGCCCCACAGCAACAGCCCAGATAGAGTATCCCGATACGACTATGGCAATCTCAGCCTAGTCAACTCTGCAAAGTCCTCCTCACTAATATCTGGGGACTGGTGCCAAAGTTGGAAGAGCTGTCCCACAGACTAGTCAAGCAACAGCCTGACATAGTCATACTGATGGAATCAGCCATGCTCCATCCCCGTCCCTGGGTATGTCCACTGGCACAATGATACACAGTTGGGGAAGAGTGAGCCTGGGTGCCCTCAACATTGACGCTGGACACAATGAAATCTCATGACTTCAGGTCAAACAAGGTCAAGGAGCACGACCGATCTCCCCCGCTCAACTGAACATTACTTGGAAGAAGTAATGAAGGAAGCCAGGGTAAGGAATGTACTCTGAGTGGGGGATTTCAATGTCCACCACCAAGAGTTGCTTGTCAGTACTGCCACTGACTGAGTTGGCCAAGAAGGATGCCCCTGAAGGGCATAGCTGCCTGACTGGGCCTGTGTCTGATGGTGAGGGAACCGACACGAAGTAACCAACTTACACTTCTGTCCACAATAAGATAGGTAGGGTAAGGTGCCACACAAGAGGTTATTAAACAAAATTAGGGCTCATGGGATTGGGGGTAATATACTAGCATGGATTGAGGATTGGTTAACGGACAGAAAACAGAGAGTAGGAATAAACGGGTCATTTTTGGGTTGGCAGGCTGTAACTAGTGGGGTACCGCGAGGATCAGTGCTTGGGCCTCAGCTATTCACAATCTACATCAATGATTTGGATGAGGGGACCAAATGTAATATATCCAAATTTGCTGATGATACAAAGCTGGGTGGGAATGTAAGTTGTGAGGAGGATGCAAGGAGGCTTCAAGGGGGATATAGATGGGCTAAGGGAGTGGGCAAGAACATGGCAAATGGAATATAATGTGGAGAAATGTGAAGTTATCCACTTTGGTAAGAAAAATAGAAAAGCAGAGTATTTTTTAAATGGTGAGAGATTGGGAAATGTTGGTGTTCAGAGGGACCTGGGTGTCCTTGTACACGAATCACTGAAAGTTAACATGCAGGTACAGCAAGCAATTAGGAAAGCAAATGGTATGTTGGCCTTTAGTACAAGAGGATTTGAGTATAAGAGTAAAGTGGCCTTACTGCAATTATATAGGGCCCTGGTGAGACCACACCTGGAGTATTGTGGACAGTTTTGGTCTCCTTACCTAAGGAAGGATATACTTGCCACAGAGGGAGTGTAACAAAGGTTCACCAGACTGGTTCCTGGGATGGGGGGATTGTCCTATGAGGACAGATTGAGTAGACTAGGCCTATATTCTCTAGAGTTTAGAAAAATGAGAGGTGATCTCATTGAAACATACAAAATTCTTACAGGGCTTGGCAGGGTAGATGCAGGGAGGATGTTTCCCCTGGCTGGGGAATCTAGAACCAGGGGTCACAGTCTCAGGATAAGGGGTCGGCCATTTAGGACTGAGATGAGGAGAAATTTCTTCACTCAGAGGGCCGTGAATCTTTGGAATTCTCTACCCCAGAGGGCTGTGGAGGCTCAGTCGTTGAGTATATTCAAGACAGAGATCGATAGATTTTTGGATATTAAAGGAGTCAAGGGATATGGGGATAGTGCAGGAAAGTGGAGATGACGTAGAAGATCAGCCATGATCTCATTGAATGGCGGAGCAGGCTCGAGGGGCCGAATGACCTATTCCTGCTCCTATTTCTTATGAATGGCCACTGCACAGTCCTTGTGATGAAAAAGTCTCATCTCCATCACGCTGTGTGGCACTACCACCAGGCTAAGTGGGACAGACTAAGGACAGTTCTAGCAGCCCAAAGCTGGGCATCCATGAGGCGCTGTGGGCCATCAGCAGCAGAATTGTGTACCAGCATAGTCTGATTAGGAGTGGGGCTGTTTGTTGACAATGTCACTGTATTCAGCTCCTTTCGCAGGAGGGGGGGGGGGGGGGGTGCTAAAATTGTCCTGTGTGCTATTTTTAGCGAGTTCACATCAAATTCCCCAACAAAATCATTAACCTGATTAAAATAGTGAGCCAGGAATTTGGCACAAATGTATTAACCAGGGAGCTAGAAATCGTGTAGCAGTGAAGCGTGAAGCCCTGTGTGTATGTAACACTGGCGAGCTAGCTCAGGCACAGTGATTGCACATGTATTGTTCATTCTGTCTCTACGTGTTAATTATTTATTTTTGGAAGATGAGGTTTTCTTGTTGCCTGTACTTTGATACAATGACACAGCCTGAAGATGTACAAGGTAATGAGTTTGTTACTTAACTGGCTAAGTTAGGGCCTGTCTGGTTACTTACCGTTAGTGTCAGAGACAGTTAATCTCAAGAGAGTCCTGCGAGAAGGCTCCCAGGTCTGATCCATGGTTTGTGCTAAATTAGCAGATCTCTGCTGGTGTGGCAGCTGATGGACCGTCATCAATCTCAAGCCCGCTGGGCTAGGGAGAAGAGTGGGTTTTTTGTGATGCACTTCACAGTTGAATAGCCTGAAACCATTTAAGGGACCAATTTCCTGGCCTTCACCCCCCAACCCCGCCACCACCCCCCATGGAATTCCCATTACCTGCAGATGAAGCTCAGGGAAACCAAAGACACATATCATAGAAACATAGAAACATAGAGATAGGAACAGGAGTAGGCCATTCGGCCCTTCGAGCCTGCTCCGCCATTCAATGAGATCATGGCTGATCTTCGTCTGAGATCATAGCTGATCTTACCAGTTCAGTACCCCGTCCCCGCCTTTTCTCCGTAACCCTTAATCCCCTTAGCCTTCAGAAATATATCCAATTCTCTCTTGAAAATATTTATTGAATTAGCCTTCGCAGCCCTCTGGGTATTGTCCCAGGACATCCAGGGGTTGGGGAGTAAGGAGCTGGACCCGGGCCTGCAGTAGGCCCAGGCCTGCCTCTATTTCCGCCTCTCCTTTTGGCTGGGCGCCTGAAGAAACTTGACTTTCTTTTATAGACTTCTTCTCAGAAACATCTCAAAGTGCTTCACAAATAATGACGGGCGCTTACTGTAATCAGCAAGATCCCACAAACAGCAATGAGATGAATGAGAAGTTCATCTGCTTTTTGTTGGTGGTGTTGGCTGATGGGTGGATGTGGAGAGGATGTTTCCTCTTGTGGGAGAATCTAGAACTGGGGGTCACTTTTTAAAAATAAGGGGTCGCCCATTTAAGACAGAGATGGGGAGACATTTTTTCTCACAGAGGGTCGTGAGTCTTTGGAACTCTCTTCCTCAGAGGGCGGTGGAAGCAGAGTCTTTGAATATTTTTAAGGCAGCGGTAGATAGATTCTTGGTAAGCAAGGGGGTGAAAGGTCATCGGGGGTAGGCGGGAATGTGGGGTAATCGGATCAGCCATGATCTTATTGAATGGCGGAGCAGGCTCGAGGGGCCGAGTGGCCGACTCCTGCTCCTAATTCGTATGTTCGTATGTTGGCTAGGGCACCAGAAGTACTCATAGGAACAGGGGTAGGCCAATCAGCCCCTCGAGCCTGTACTGCCATCCAGTTAGATCATGGCACCCTGCTCTTCTTCAAACCAGGCCTTGGGCTGTTTAAAGCCTTCTCTGGTTCTGCCTTTCTCAGGGGGCAGTTTGACTTGTTTTAGCATTTGTGCATAGTGTGGGTACAACGGTACAAACGTTCGAATGACGGTTGACATATCCATGTGTACAAGGAAATGCCTTTGCATTGTACAATGAGCTGATTTTACGACAATGCAAGATCATCACTGATTCAGATCAACCAGGCTGGAGATGTTCAGTCCGTAAGGGTGACCCTGAGCTTCCGGTCGCCTGTCATTTTAATTCACCGCCCCATTCCCACTCAGACCTCACTGTACTCGGGCTCTTGCATTGTTCCACGGAAGCTCAGCGTAAGCTCGAGGAACAGCACCTCATCTTCCGATTAGGCACTTTACAGCCTTCCGGACTCAATATCAAGTTCAACAATTTCAGATCATAACCTCGGCCCCCATAACCTCGGCCCCCATTACATTTTTACTTATTCTTTATCCACACCTTTGTTTTGGCCCTTCCCCCCCCCCTTTTTTCTCTCTCCCACACGGCAGCTGTCTCCCATTCTGCCAGAACATTTCACACCTAATCTAGAGCCGTCTTTTGTCTCCACTAGTCCTATCACCATCTCGTCTGGTTTTGAATACCTCTTAATGTCTCTTCTCTTCTCTTTTGTTCTCTCCCAGCCCTGCCTTTCGATCTATTTCATTTCCTGTGCCTTTCCAGTCTTGACAAAGGGTTTTGACCCGAAACATCGACTCTATTTTCTCTCCACGGATGTTGCCTGGCCTGCTGAGTTTTTCCAGCATTCTCAGTTGTTATTTCGGGCAGGAGCTGTGTCTGATGACAAGATAACATTTGTCTTTGTACTAAATTCACAAGCGTCATATTTACAAAGGTTTAGTTTTACAACCACATCCGTGCACCTGCTCCTATAAACACGTCTAAGGTGCTGCCTTAGAACCATAAAAGTTTACAGCACTGAAGGAAGCCATTCGGCCCATTGTGTTTGTGCTGGCTCTTTGTTAGAGCAATTTAGCCCTGTTCCTGGGACTAGGGTCACTGGCAAGGCTTGGAAGCTAAGCAGAGCCAGGCCTGGTGAGTACCTGGTAGGGGTGACCATCAGGGAAAACCAGGTGCAGAAGGTCACAGAAGGAGCCCCAAGGAGGGGCAGTTGGTGAGGAGGGGCGGCTGGTGAGCAGGCCTGGGCGTTGGGCTGAAGATTGTCGGACAGGAGGAATGGTGGAAATGGAATGGCGGCGCGCACAGACGCAGCGGCTTTGCTTCTCCCAGGACGGTGCTATTTACATTTAATGTTATTTGTACTGGACTCATGGGAACTTGCAAGATCACATTTTGTTGTTCATGTACTTGTGCATTGTACAATGACAATAAAGTTGAATTATTATTATTATTAATAAAACAAATCTCACTTCCCTGTTGTCTCCCCGTAGCCCTGTGCCTTGCTCTGCTTTACATATTTATCTACTTTTCCCTCAAAAGATACAATGACCTTTCCTTGAACTACTCCCTGTGACAAAGCGTCCATCCTCCCACAACTCTCTGCAGAAAGGCATTTCTCCTATCCTCTCTCCTCACTCTTTGGGTGATCATTTTCAATTCATTTCCACTTACCCTTGACTCCCCAGCCAGTGGGAATAATATTTCCCTATTCATCCTATCAAAACCCTTGCTAATTAAAAAAAAATCTATTAAACCTCCTCTTACAAATGTTTCCCACATTATAACAGTGACTACACTCCAAAAGTACTTCATTGGCTGTAAAGCGCTTTGAGACGTCCGGTGGTCGTGAAAGGCGCTATAGAAATGCAAGTCTTTCTTCTTTCTTTCTGAGCCTTCTCTGCTCTAGTGGAAATAGTCCCATTATCTGAAGTCTCTCTTTATAACTTTACAGTTTCCCATCCCTGGCATCATCCTGGTGAATCTACGCCATACGCTCTCTATGGCTTTAATGTCCTTTCTATAATGGGGGGCTCCAAATCCGCACACAGTACTCGAACTGCGGCCTAGTTGATGCAAGGACCCTCTGTGGTAGGCCTTAGATTGGCTCTTGTGATTCCCCGCACTTCTGAATTCCTGGTCTCAGCTAGGGTGGCGGGGGGGGGGTGGAGAATGGGGTCGAGGTACAAATCAGCCATGATCTAATTGAATGGCAAAAACAAGCTCGAGGGGCAGAAATTTAAAAAAAAAACCCTGTTCCTATGATGTTGCACCGGATCCTTAGCACCTAGTTCCTGAAATGTTGCACCGGATCCCTAGCACCTAGTTCCTGAGATGTTGCACCGGATCCTTAGCACCTAGTTCCTATGATGTTGCACCGGATCCTTAGCACCTAGTTCCTGAGATGTTGCACCGGATCCCTAGCACCTAGTTCCTGAGATGTTGCACCGGATCCTTAGCACCTAGTTCCTGAGATGTTGCACCGGATCCCTAGCACCTAGTTCCTGAGATGTTGCACCGGATCCTTAGCACCTAGTTCCTGAGATGTTGCACCGGATCCCTAGCACCTAGTTCCTGAGATGTTGCACCGGATCCTTAGCACCTAGTTCCTATGATGTTGCACCGGATCCTTAGCACCTAGTTCCTGAGATGTTGCACCGGATCCCTAGCACCTAGTTCCTGAGATGTTGCACCGGATCCCTAGCACCTAGTTCCTGAGATGTTGCACCGGATCCCTAGCACCTAGTTCCTGAGATGTTGCACCGGATCCCTAGCACCTAGTTCCTGAGATGTTGCACCGGATCCCTAGCACCTAGTTCCTGAGATGTTGCACCGGATCCCTAGCACCTAGTTCCTGAGATGTTGCACCGGATCCTTAGCACCTAGTTCCTGAGATGTTGCACCGGATCCCTAGCACCTAGTTCCTGAGATGTTGCACCGGATCCCTAGCACCTAGTTCCTGAGATGTTGCACCGGATCCTTAGCACCTAGTTCCTGAGATGTTGCACCGGATCCCTAGCACCTAGTTCAGAGCAACATTAAGAGAAGGTCGTGAGCAGACCCCAAACCCTGAGAGGCCAACTTTCTATATATAGTACGGAGACCCTGGGTTTGGAAGTGAAACATAGAAACATAGAAGATAGGAGCAGGAGTCGGCCATTCGGCCCCTTGAACCTGTTCCGCCATTCAATGAGATCATGGCTGATCATCCAAACTCTAGAAACATAGAACTTGGGCTCTCTGTGTTCTCTCAGTTTTTTGGGCAATTTGGAATGCATGGGAAAAGGCTTGAACTGCGTGACTTCCCAACCAGCCCAGGAACCTCGCTGCCCAACTCCTGTTCCACTCCGCACAGCGGAATCCCACCGGACGATCCACATCTGGCCCGATTTGCAGGCATGGAGCACCACTGCCGCTTGTCCCCCCCATCAGCCCATCTCTCGTCTCCCCCCCACCCCCTCAGTGCTGCTGCTGGTTCCTACTCACGTGATTGAGTGCCGCAGCCTGCTCATAGTGTCAGCAATTCTAGCTGTCTCGCAGCAGCAGGAGATCGGAGCTGGCAGCAATGCTGAGGGGGTGGGCGCTACTCTGAGGGCAAGAGAGTGCCAACGTGAAGCAGGAATCTGGTCTTCTGCAAACATCAGCTCATCTCAAACTCTGCTGCCTGTATCCTATCCTGCACCAGATCCTACTCCCCCATCACCCCTGCCTTTACTGACTTACATTGGCATCTGGTCCTCCAATGCCTCAAGTTTGAAGCACTCATCCTCATGGTCTAGGCTCACAACATAGAGTGGGGTGACTTGGCTGAGCTGGTGGAGGGGGCCAGCACAGATGGGACTGTAACCCAGCAAGAAGCATTTAACAGAGGAGGGCCGAAAATGACAGGATAAATTAAGCTGTCCTTTAAACTCAGAGGTAGTATGTAATTTAAACTCAAGTGCGTTTAATTATTTTCTGTGCGGTTGGTGAGTGGAGCCTCAGACTGTGAGACTCACGGACAGGTTGCCACATCAAAGATCACACATGTCACAAAGATAAGTACAGATGAAGGAAGTGATTCTTACCAAGTAGTTTGTGTTTCTTTAGAAGCAACTGACTATAATCAGAAAAACTCTGAACTTCTCATTAGAGATTCAAAATAGATCCAGGCTGCTTTAAGTCATTTCTTTCACGAAGTAACAAAATCTGGTTTAAGGTAATGCTTAATTTCTAACTAGCCAAGCATGCGATGCTGATATACTCACCTCACTCTAAGACAGTCAGGAACCACTCCCTAACAAGAACCTAATGTTCTGAAATAAGACATAGAAGGGTAAGTTGCCCGATCATGGACTCTACCCACCCATTTAAGCTCCTCCCACAGCCCATGTACACTCTCCCCGATCATGGACTCTACCCACCCATTTAAGCTCCTCCCACAGCCCATGTACACTCTCCCCGATCATGGACTCTACCCACCCATTTAATCTCCTCCCACAGCCCATGTACACTCTCCCCGATCATGGACTCTACCCACCCATTTAAGCTCCTCCCACAGCCCATGTACACTCTCCCCGATCATGGACTCTACCCATCCATTTAATCTCCTCCTACAGCCCATGTACACTCTACCCTATCATGGACTCTACCCACCCATTTAATCTCCTCACACAGCCCATGGACACTCTACCCTATCATAGACTCTACCCACCCATTCAATCTCCTCCCACAGCCCGTGTACACTCTCCCCTATCACTGACTCTACCCACCCATTTAATCTCCTCCCACAGCCCATGTACACTCTACCCTATCATGGACTCTACCCACCCATTTAATCTCCTCCCACAGCCCATGTACACTCTACCCTATCATAGACTCTACCCACCCATTTAATTTCCTCACACAGCCCATGTACACTCTACCCTATGTAGACTCTACCCTATCATGGACTCTACCCACCCATTTAATCTCCTCACACAGCCCGTGTACACTCTACCCTATCATGGACTCTACCCACCCATTTAATCTCCTCCCACAGCCCGTGTACACTCTCCCCTGTCACTGACTCTACCCACCCATTTAATCTCCTCCCACGGCCCGTGTACATTCTCCCCTATCATGGACACTACACACACATTTAATCTCCTCACACAGCCCATGTACACTCTCCCCTACCATGGACTCTACCCACCCATTTAATCTCCTCCCACAGCCCATGGACACTCTACCCTATCATAGACTCTACCCACCCATTTAACCTCCTCCCACAGCCCGTGTACACTCTCCCCTATCACTGACTCTACCCATCCATTTAATCTCCTCCCACAGCCCGTGTACACTCTACCCTATCATGGACTCTACCCACCCATTAATCTCCTCCCACAGCCCATGTACACTCTACCCTATCACGGACTCTACCCATCCATTTAATCTCCTCCCACAGCCCATGTACACTGTACCCTATCACAGACTCTACCCACCCATTTAATCTCCTCACACAGCCTATGTACACTCTCCCCTATCACTGACTCTACCCACCCATTTAATCTCCTCCCACAGCCCATGTACACTCTACCCTATCACATACTCGACCCACCCATTTAATCTCCTCCCACAGCCCATGTACACTCTCCCCTATCACTGACTCTACCCACCCATTTAATCTCCTCCCACAGCCCATGTACACTCTACCCTATCACAGACTCTACCCACCCATTTAATCTCCTCCCACAGCCCATGTACACTCTCCCCTATCACAGACTCTACCCACCCATTTAATCTCCTCCCACAGCCCATGTACACTCTCCCCTACCATGGACTCGACACACCCATTTAATCTCCTCACACAGCCCATGTACACTCTACCCTATCATGGACTCTACCCACCCATTTGATCACCTCCCACAGCCCATGTACACTCTCCCCTATCACAGACTCTACCCACCCATTTAATCTCCTCCCACAGCCCATGTACACTCTACCCTATCACAGATTCGACCCACCCATTTAATCTCCTCCCACAGCCCATGTACACTCTACCCTATCACAGACTCTACCCACCCATTTAATCTCTTCCCACAGCCCATGTACACTGTCCCCAATCACGGACTCTACCCACCCATTTAATCTCCTCCCACAGCCCATGTACACTCTCCCCTATCATGGACTCTACCCACCCATTTAATCTCCTCCCACAGCCCATGTACACTCTACCCTATCACAGGCTCTAACCACCCATTTAATCTCCTCCCACAGCCCATGTACACTCTACCCTATCATGGACTCTACCCACCCATTTAATCTCTTCCCACAGCCCATGCACACTGTCCCCTATCACGGACTCTACTCACCCATTTAAACTGCTCCCACAGCCCATGTACACCCTACCCTATCATGGACTCTACCCACCCATTTAATCTCTTCCCACAGCCCATGTACACTCTCCCCTATCACAGACTCTACCCACCCATTTAAGCTCCTCCCACAGCCCATGTACACTCTACCCTATCATGGACTCTACCCACCCATTTAATCCCCTCCCACAGCCCGTGTACACTCTCCCCTATCATGGACTCTACCCACCCATTTAATCTCCTCCCACAGCCCATGTGCACTGTCCCTTATCACGGACTCTACCCACCCATTTAATCTCCTCCCACAGCCCATGTACACTCTACCCTATCATGGACCCTACCCATACCATTTAATCTCCTCCCACAGCCCATGTACACTCTCCCCTATCATGGACTCTACCCACCCATTTAATCTCTTCCCACAGCCCATGTACACTCTACCCTATCACAGACTCGACCCACCCATTTAATCTCCTCCCACAGACCATGTACACTCTACCCTATCATGGACTCTACCCACCCATTTAATCCCCTCACACAGCCCATGTACACTCTCCCCTATCATGGACTTTACCCACCCATTTAATCTCCTCACACAGCCCGTGTACACTCTCCCCTATCACAGACTCTACCCACCCATTTAATCTCCTCCCACGGCCCATGTACACTCTCCCCTATCACAGACTCTACCCACCCATTTAATCTCCTCCCACAGCCTATGTACACTCTCCCCTATCACAGACTCTACTCACCCATTTAATCTCCTCCCACAGCCCATGTACATTCTCCCCTATCACAGACTCTACCCACCCATTTAATCCCCTCACACAGCCCATGTACACTCTACCCGATCATGGACTCTACCCACCCATTAATCCCCTCACACAGCCCATGTACACTCTCCCCTATCACAGACTCTACCCACCCATTAAATCCCCTCACACAGCCCATGTACACTCTCCCCTATCATGGACTCTACCCACCCATTTAATCTCCTCCCACAGCCCATGTACACTCTCCCCTATCACAGACTCTACCCACCCATTAAATCCCCTCACACAGCCCATGTACACTCTCCCCTATCATGGACTCTACCCACCCATTTAATCTCCTCCCACAGCCCATGTACACTCTCCCCTATCACAGACTCTACCCACCCATTTAATCTCCTCCCACGGCCCGTGTACATTCTCCCCTATCATGGACTCTACCCACCCATTTAATCTCCTCCCACAGCCCATGTACACTCTCCCCCATCACAGACTCTACCCACCCATTTAATCTCCTCCCACGGCCCGTGTACATTCTCCCCTATCATGGACTCTACCCACCCATTTAATCCCCTCACACAGCCCATGTACACTCTCCCCTATCATGGACTCTACCCACCCATTTAATCTCCTCCCACAGCCCATGTACACTCTCCCCTATCACAGACTCTACCCACCCATTTAATCTCCTCCCACAGCCCATGTACACTCTCCCCTATCACTGACTCTACCCACCCATTTAATCTCCACCCACAGCCCGTGTACACTCTCCCCTATCACAGACTCTACCCACCCATTTAATCCCCTCACACAGCCCATGTACACTCTCCCCTATCATGGACTTTACCCACCCATTTAATCCCCTCCCACAGCCCATGTACACTCTCCCCTATCACAGACTCTCCCCACCCATTTAATCTCCTCCCACAGCCCGTGTACATTCTCCCCTATCATGGACTCTACCCACCCATTTAATCCCCTCACACAGCCCATGTACACTCTCCCCTATCATGGACTCTACCCACCCATTTAATCTCCTCCCACAGCCCATGTACACTCTCCCCTATCACAGACTCTACCACCCATTCAATCTCCTCCCACGGCCCGTGTACATTCTCCCCTATCATGGACTCTACCCACCCATTTAATCCCCTCACACAGCCCATGTACACTCTCCCCTATCATGGACTCTACCCACCCATTTAATCCCCTCACACAGCCCATGTACACTCTCCCCTATCACAGACTCTACCCACCCATTTAATACCCTCCCACGACCCGTGTACACTCTCCCCTATCATGGACTCTACCCACCCATTTAATCCCCTCACACAGCCCATGTACACTCTACCCTATCATGGACTCTACCCACCCAGTTAATCTCTTCCCACAGCCCATGTACACTCTCCCCTATCACAGACTCTACTCACCCATTTAATCTCCTCCCACAGCCCATGTACACTCTACCCTATCACAGACTGTACCCACCCATTTAATCTCCTCCCACAGCCCATGTACACTCTCCCCTATCACGGACTCTACCCACCCATTTAATCTCCTCCCACAGCCCATGTACATTCTCCCCTATCACAGACTCTACTCACCCATTTAATCTCCTCCCACAGCCCATGTACACTCTACCCTATCACAGACTGTACCCACCCATTTAATCTCCTCCCACAGCCCATGTGCACTCTCCCCTATCACAGACTCTACCCACCCATTTAATCTCCTCCCACAGCCCATGCACACTTTCCCCCATCACAGACTCTACCCACACATTTAATCCCCTCTCACAGCCCATGTACACTCTCCCCTATCACAGACTCTACCCACACATTTAATCTCCTCAAACAGCCCATGTACACTCTCCCCTATCACAGACTCTACCCACCCATTTAATCTCCTCCCACAGCCCATGTACACTCTCCCCTATCACAGACTCTACCCACCCATTTAATCTCCTCCCACAGCCCATTTACACTGTCCCCTATCACAGACTCTACACACCCATTTAATCTCCTCCCACAGCCCATGCACACTTTCCCCTATCACAGACTCTACCCACACATTTAATCCCCTCTCACAGCCCATGTACACTCTCCCCTATCACAGACTCTACCCACACATTTAATCCCCTCTCACAGCCCATGTACACTCTCCCCTATCACAGACACTACCCACACATTTAATCTCCTCAAACAGCCCATGTACACTCTACCCTATCACAGACTCTACCCACCCATTTAATCCCCTCTCACAGCCCATGTACATTCTCCCCTATCACAGACACTACCCACACATTTAATCTCCTCAAACAGCCCATGTACACTCTACCCTATCACAGACTCTACCCACCCATTTAATCTCCTCCCACAGCCCATGTACACTCTCCCCTATCACAGACTCTACCCACCCATTTAATCTCCTCCCACAGCCCATTTACACTGTCCCCTATCACTGACTCTACCCACCCATTTAATCTCCTCCCACAGCCCATGTACACTATCCCCATCACAGACTCTACCCACCCATTTAATCTCCTCCCACAGCCCATGTACACTCTCCCCTATCATGGACTCTACCCACCCATTTAATCCCCTCACACAGCCCATGTACACTCTCCCCTATCACAGACTCTACCCACCCATTTAATCTCCTCCCACAGCCCATGTACACTCTACCCTATCACAGACTCTACCCACCCATTTAATCTCCTCCCACAGCCCATGCACACTTTCCCCTATCACAGACTCTACCCCCACATTTAATCCCCTCTCACAGCCCATGTACACTCTCCCCTATCACAGACTCTACCCACCCATTTAATCTCCTCCACAGCCCATGTACACTCTCCCCTATCACGGACTCGACCCACCCATTTAATCTCCTCACACAGCCCATGTACACTCTCCCCTATCACTGACTCGACCCACCCATTTAATCTCCACCCACAGCCCGTGTACACTCTCCCCTATCACAGACTCTACCCACCCATTTAATCCCCTCACACAGCCCATGTACACTCTCCCCTATCATGGACTCTACCCACCCATTTAATCCCCTCACACAGCCCATGTACACTCTCCCCTATCATGGACTCTACCCACCCATTTAATCTCCTCCCACAGCCCATGTACACTCTCCCCTATCACAGACTCTACCCACCCATTTATTCTCCTCCCACAGCCCATGTACACTCTCCCCTATCACGGACTCTACCCACCCATTTAATCTCTTCCCACAGCCAATGTACACTCTCCCCTATCACAGACTCTACCCACCCATTTAATCCCCTCACACAGCCCATGTACACTCTCCCCTATCATGGACTCTACCCACCCATTTAATCTCCTCCCACAGCCCATGTACACTCTCCCCTATCACAGACTCTACCCACCCATTTATTCTCCTCCCACAGCCCATGTACACTGTCCCCTATCACGGACTCTACCCACCCATTTAAACTGCTCCCACAGCCCATGTACACTCTACCCTATCATGGACTCTACCCACCCATTTAAGCTCCTCCCACAGCCCATGTACACTCTACCCTATCACAGACTCTGCCCACCCATTTAATCTCCTCCCACAGTCCATGTACACTCTAACCTATCACAGACTCTACCCACCCATTTAATCTCCTCCCACAGCCCGTGTACATTCTCCCCTATCATGGACTCTACCCACCCATTTAATCCCCTCACACAGCCCATGTACACTCTCCCCTATCATGGACTCTACCCACCCATTTAATCCCCTCTCACAGCCCATGTACACTCTCCCCTATCACAGACTCTACCCACCCATTTAATCTCCTCCCACAGCCCATGTACACTGTCCCCTATCACAGACTCTACCCACCCATTTAATCTCCTCCCACAGCCCATGTACACTCTCCCCTATCACAGACTCTACCCACCCATTTAATCTCCTCCCACAGCCCATGTACACTCTCCCCTATCATGGACTCTACCCACCCATTTAATCCCCTCTCACAGCCCATGTACACTCTCCCCTATCACAGACTCTACCCACACATTTAATCTCCTCCCACAGCCCATGTGCACTCTCCCCTATCACAGACTCTACCCACACATTTAATCTCCTCCCACAGCCCATGTACACTCTCCCCTATCACGGACTCTACCCACCCATTTAATCTCCTCCCACAGCCCATGTACACTCTCCCCTATCACTGACTCTACCCACCCATTTAATCTCCTCCCACAGCCCATGTACACTGTCCCCTATCAAAGACTCTACCCACCCATTTAATCTCCTCCCACAGCCCATGTACACTCTCCCCTATCACAGACTCTACCCACCCACTTAATCTCCTCCCACAGCCCATGTACACTGTCCCCTATCAAAGACTCTACCCACCCATTTAATCCCCTCCCACAGCCCATGTACACTTTCCCCTATCACAGACTCTACCCACACATTTAATCTCCTCCCACAGCCCATGTACACTGTCCCCTATCAAAGACTCTACCCACCCATTTAATCCCCTCCCACAGCCCATGTACACTTTCCCCTATCAAAGACTCTACCCACCCATTTAATCCCCTCCCACAGCCCATGTACACTTTCCCCTATCACAGACTCTACCCACACATTTAATCTCCTCCCACAGCCCATGCACACTTTCCCCTATCACAGACTCTACCCACACATTTAATCTCCTCCCACAGCCCATGTACACTTTCCCCTATCACAGACTCTACCCACACATTTAATCCCCTCCCACAGCCCATGTACACTCTCCCCTATCACGGACTCTACCCACACATTTAATCCCCTCCCACAGCCCATGTACACTCTCCCCTATCACAGACTCTACTCACCCATTTAATCTCCTCCCACAGCCCATGTACACTTTCCCCTATCACAGACTCTACCCACACATTTAATCCCCTCCCACAGCCCGTGTACACTCTCCCCTATCACGGACTCTACCCACCCATTTAATCTCCTCCCACAGCCCATGTACACTCTCCCCTATCACGGACTCTACCGACCCATTTAATCCCCTCCCACAGCCCATGTACACTCTCCCCTATCACGGACTCTACCCACCCATTTAATCCCCTCCCACAGCCCATGTACACTCTCCCCTATCACAGACTCTACCCACCCATTTAATCTCCTCCCACAGCCCATGTACACTCTCCCCTATCATGGACTCTACCCACCCATTTAATCCCCTCCCACAGCCCGTGTACACTCTCCCCTATCACAGACTCTGCCCACCCATTTAATCTCCTCCCACAGCCCATGTACACTCTCCCCTATGACGGACTCTACCCACCCATTTAATCCCCTCCCACAGCCCATGTACACTCTCCCCTATCACAGACTCTACCCACCCATTTAATCCCCTCCCACAGCCCATGTACACTCTACCCTATCACAGACTCTACCCACCCATTTAATCTCCTCCCACAGCCCATGTACACTCTCCCCTATCATGGACTCTACCCACCCATTTAATCCCCTCCCACAGCCCGTGTACACTCTCCCCTATCACAGACTCTGCCCACCCATTTAATCCCCTCCCACAGCCCGTGTACACTCTCCCCTATCACAGACTCGACCCACCCATTTAATCTCCTCCCACAGCCCATGTACACTCTCCCCTATCACAGACTCTACCCACCCATTTAATCTCCTCCCACAGCCCATGTACACTCTCCCCTATCACAGACTCTACCCACCCATTTAATCTCCTCCCACAGCCCATGTACACTCTCCCCTATCACAGACTCTACCCACACATTTAATCTCCTCCCACAGCCCATGTACACTCTCCCCTATCACAGACTCTACCCACACATTTAATCTCCTCCCACAGCCCATGTACACTCTCCCCTATCACAGACTCTACCCACACATTTAATCTCCTCCCACAGCCCATGTACACTCTCCCCTATCACAGACTCTACCCACCCATTTAATCTCCTCCCACAGCCCGTGTACACTCTCCCCTATCACAGACTCTACCCACCCATTTAATCTCCTCCCACAGCCCGTGTACACTCTACCCTATCACAGACTCTACTCCACCCATTGAATTTCCTGAGGGAAGGTTCTGTAATCTCCAATCACCAGAGATACTTAAGCAGAAGTATTCTTCCATTCCCAAAACGCCCCTATTCCTGGCCTGTTAGGGATGCTGTTGACCAGTGTTCCCAACTCTCCTCCCAACATTGTGTATTTGTCTATCTCAGTCTGTCCCTACCCCTGTTAACTCCAAACCCATTCCCACCCAGGGTTTATCCTGCTCCTTTTTAAAAACAGTTGCTTTTCTCAGTGGGCAGTGCTGTTTTTAGGCTATTACTCTGCGGCATAAAACAAGTTTCTGCTAACATCTAGTTTCCCTTGAGCCCTGCTAATTTTAAATCAAACCAAGTCAAATACCCCACTGATCTTGCCATCAGGTGGACCTCTTCGTGCTTTACAAAGCTGCACCATATCCCACCCTTCAATTCTCTTTTCTCCAATGAAAACAAGTTAAGATACCAGGACGTGAGTTAAAGGTAGGGTCCTGACCAAGTTCTTCAACCTCTCTCACAACTCAGTTACCTCAACAATGTGCTTGAGGTCGCTCCTTGGTGACTGTTCTTCTGTGGCTTTTTAATCCTGTTAATCAGATAAAGGGAGAGACGAATATGCAGATTTTCTTGATCCAGCACCTGAGGGTATTGGATCAGCTGGGCGCAGAGAATATGGGAAGATTGGACAAGGAGGAGCACCTGTCTGTAAGGGAGCAGGCCCAATTATCCTGTATCTGCTGGCCAGGTGCAGGAACAGGAATTCCTGTGAGTTTGTTGAGGTGAGATTGCAAGGGTGTGTACTAGTATTGGTGTAACATTGAATCCATGGTCATATACAGGAGATCGCCTGACTGCTTCCTCTGATCTGAACGTCACTGTACAATTGACAGCTGCGTGTGGTTAGTTAACATGGTTGAACAGTAAACCGCACATCTTCAGTTGTGAAGTCTTGTGTCTTTTGTTACTGACTTCCACACTAAAGGCTCCTTGCAGCCACCAGCAGAAGGCATCAGTAGGGTCAGTCTGTATCCAGGTCACTGCTCCATCACTGAGGTAAGAACTACCCTCTTTCAATGCCCATCTGAATACATCAAGTTCAGCTCCAGGATGCAGTAACAGTGGGTGAGATGTGTGGTGTACTGAGCTTGAAAGACAACAGCTATGAATTCGCATCTGCCACAGATTACTCCTCAGATTCAGGGGTGTCAGTCACTCCCTTAAGTGACCTGCTTGTCTGCTTCTTACTGTAGTTGGCTCTCACTCGCCCTGTATCTACTACAAAAGAACTTCGGGACAAAATTGGGTTGCTTTGCGCCCCCTGTTAGCGCTCCTAAGAGGGCGCCAACGGAGCGCAAAGCAACTAGCGACGGGCGCGGCGCCGTGAACGCCTCTCCGCGAAATTCAGCGGGAGGTTAGCGACGGTGGTATCTGGTAGCGCCCCGCGGCGCTGCGCCTCCGGCGATGACCTCATCGCCGTGCGCAGCGCCCCGCTCGCGTCCCGGCTGCGATCTTCGGGAGCGCCCCCTGACTTACCGCCAGACGCTATGTCCGACAGGGTCAGGGGGTGTACGTACAGCCGGGGCGGCGCTAATTAAAGGGAAGGTGCCGGGCGGCCGTTTCTGTTGCTGGCCGCTTGCCACCACCTGCCCCCGTTGCCGTCCCCGGCCTCCTGTGAAGCCCCCCTGCGGGGTGCCGGCTGCGCTCCGTGAGCCCGGCACTTCTCTTGAGTGTTTTGCCGGCACTACAGTCCCTGGTGGCCCAGCTGGGCCCCGGGTCGCGCTGCACTAGGCCCCTCCCCTTTAACCAGGGGAGGGAGGCCTGTAGTACTGCGGCGTGACGTGCCGACGTGCGTGGCACGTTGGCACGTAGCACTGCGATATTCACTCGCAGCGCCCCAAGAGGGAGGCGGGGCGCTACTGGAAGCACCTCACCTCCCCCTTGGGGCGCTATCAGTGAATTTCGGGCGCAGGGCAATAACTTGCGCCTCAAAGGGGGTGCGAGCCAATTTTTCCCCCCTTGTATTTACAAGAACGTGGTGATGTCACTGGACTAGTAATCCCGAGGCCTGGACTAATGATCGAGGGACGTGAGTTCAAATCCCCCCCACACAGCTGGGGAATTTAAATTCAGTTAATTAAATAAATCTGGAATAAAAAGCTAGTATCAGTAATGGTGACCATGAAACGATCGGATTGTCGTAAAAACCCATCCGGTTCACTAATGTCCTTTAGGGAAGGAAATCTGCCGTCCTTACCCGGTCTGGCCTATATGTGACTCCAGACCCACAGCAATGTGGTTGACTCTTAACTGCCCTCTGAAATGGCCGAGCAAGTCACTCAGTTGTAACAAACCGCTACGAAACTTAATAATAAGAATGAAACAGGACGGACCACCCGGCATCGACCTCGGCACCGGCTAGGGACACGGCAGCGGCACACCCAGCCCAGTCGACCCTGCAAAGTCCTCCTCACCAACATCTGGGACTTGTGCCAAAATTGGGAGAGCTGTCCCACAGACTAGTCAAGCAACAGCCTGACATAGTCATACTCACAGAATCATACCTTTCATCCAATGTCCCAAACTCCTCCATCACCATCCCTGGGTATGTCCTGTCAGAGGTGGTGGCTCAGTGGTATACAGTCAGGAAGAAGTGGCCCTGGGAGTCCTCAACATTGACTCCGGACCCCATGAAGTCTCATGGCTTCAGGTCAAGCACGGGCAAGAAAACCTCCTGCTGATTACCACCTACCGCCCTCCCTCAGCTGATGAATCAGTACTCCTCCATGTTCAACACCACTTGGAAGAAGCACTGAGAGCAGCAAGGGCACAGAATGTACTCTGGGTGGGGGACATGTCCATCACCAGGAGTGGCTCGGTAGCACCAGTACTGACCGAGCTGGCCGAGTCCTGAAGGACATAGCTGCCAGACTGGGCCTACGGCAGGTGGTGAGAGAACCAACACGAGGGGACAAACCTACTTGACCTCGTCCTCACCATTCTACCTGTCGCAGATGCATCTGTCCATGACAGTATTGGTAACAGTGACCACCGCACAGTCATTGTGGAGACAAAGTCCCATTTTCACACTGAGGACACCCTCCATCGTGGTGTTTGGCGCTACCACCGTGCTAAATGGGATAGATTCAGAACAGATCTAGCATCTCAAAACTGGGCATCCATGAGACGCTGTGGGCAGAATTGTATTCCACCACATTCTGTAACCTCATGGCCCGGCAGATCCCTCATTCTACCATTACCATCAAGCCAGGAGACCAACCCTGGTTCAATAAGGAGTGTAGAAGAGCATGCCAGGAGCAGCACCAGGTGTACCTAAAAATGAGGTGCCAACCTGGGGAAGCTGCAACACAGGACTACATGCATGCTAAAGAGCGGAAGCAGCATGCTATAGACAGGGCTAAGTGATCCCACAATCAGTGGATCAGATCAAATCTCTGCAGTCCTGCCACATCCAGTTGTGAATGGTGGTGGACCATTAAACAACTAATGGGAGGCGGAGGCTCTGTGAATATCCCCATCCTCAATGATGGTGGAGCCCAGCACGTGAGTGCAAAAGACAAGGCTGAAGCGTTTAGCAACCATCTTCAGCTAGAAGTGCCAAGTGGATGATCCATATCGGCCTCCTCCTGAGGTCCCCACCATCACAGAAGCTAGTCTTCAGCCAATTCAATTCACTCCACGTGATATCAAGAAACGGCTGAGCACACTGGATACAGCAAAGGCTATGGGCCGTGACAACATCCCAGCTATCGTGCTGAAGGCTTGTGCTTCAGAACTAGCCGCGCCTCTAGCCAAGCTGTTCCAGTACAGCTACAACGCTGGCATCTATCTGACAATGTGGAAAACTGCCCACGTATGACCTGTCCACAAAAAGCAGGACAAATCCAACTCGGCCAATTACCGCCCCATCAGTCTACTCTCAATCATCAGCAAAGTGATGGAAGGTGTCATCGACAGTGCTATCAAGTGGCACTTAATCACCAATAACCTGCTCACTGATGCCCAGTTTGGGTTCTGCCAAGACCACTCGGCTCCCGACCTCATGGACAAAGGAACTGAACTCCAGAGGTGAGGTGAGAGTGACTGCCCTTGACATCAAGACAGCATTTGACCGAGTGTGGCATCAAGGAGCCCTAGTAAAACTGAAGTCAATGATAATCGGGGGGGAAAACTCTTCACTGGCTGGAGTCATACCTAGCACAAAGGAAGATGGTTGTAGTGGTTGAAGGTCAATCATCACAGCCCCAGGACATCGCTGCAGGAGTTCCTCAAGGCAGTGTCCTAGGCCCAACCATCTTCAGCTGCTTCATCAATGACCTTCCCTCCAACATAAGGTCAGAAATGGGGATGTTCACTGATGACTGCACAGTGTTCAGCGCCATTCACAACTCCTCAGATAATGAAGCAGTCCATGCCCGCATGCAGCAAGACCTGGACGACGTTCAGTGTGCCAGGCAATGACTATCTTCAACAAGCAAGAGTCTAACCACCGCCCCTTGACATTCAACGGCATTACTATCGCCAAATCCCCCACCATCAACATCCTGGGGGGTCACCATTGACCAGAAACTTAACTGAACCAGCCACATAAATACTGTGGCAACAAGAGCAGGTCAGAGGCTAGGTATTCTGCGGCGAGTGTCTCACCTCCTGACTCCCCAAAGTCTTTCCACCATCTACAAGGCACAAGTAAGGAGTGTGATGGATCACTCTCTGTTATATCCGTGTATCTTAATGTTGTGTCCTTCAATAATCAGACAACAGACTGCAGGGAACGATCAACGCGTGTTTACTGAATGAGGGTTCAAACTGCAACTGACTGTACAGATCACTACTCAGGGTTTATATACAGGTGTGGTCACTGCCGGTACTACAGGATACAGGAGCTGTAAAAAGTAGTTCTCCCCCTTAAAGGTACATACATTACACTCTCCACTTGCCTGGATGAGTACAGCTCCAACAACACTCAAGAAGCTTGACACCATCCAGGACAAAGCAGCCCACTTGATTGGCACCCCATCCACCACCTTAAACATTCACTCCCTCCTCCACCGGCGTACCGTGGCTGCAGTGTGTACCATCTACAAGATGCACTGCAGCAACTTGCCAAGGCTTCTTCGGCAGCACCTCCCAAACCCGCGACCTCTACCACCTAGAAGGACAAGGGCAGCAGGCGCATGGGAACACCACCACCTCCAAGTTCCCCTCCAAGTCACACACCATCCTGACTTGGAAATATATTGGCCGTTCCTTCATCATCGCTGGGTCAAAATCCTGGAACTCCCCCCCTAACAGCACTGTGGGAGTACCTTCACCACACGGACTGCAGCGGTTCAAGAAGGCAGCTCACCACCACCTTCTCGAGGGCAATTAGGGATGGGCAATAAATGCTGGCCTTGCTGGTGACGTCCACACCCCATAAAGAAATTGTTAAAAAAAAATTATATAGCACCTTTTACAACTTCAGAATGTCCCAAAGTGCTTTACAGTCAATTAAGTAGGTTTTTGAAGTGTAATCATTGTTGTAATCTGGGAACTGTGGCAGCCAATTTGTGCACAGCAAGGTCCCAGAAACAGCAATGTGATAATGACCTGATAATCTGTTTGTTTCTTCGAATAGTGTTGTGGGTTCTTTTACATCCACCTGAGAGGGTAGATGGGGTCTCGGTTTAAAGTCCCATCTGAAAGATGACACCTCCAACAGTCCAGCACTGCTGCATGGGGAGTGCCGGTTTAGGTGTGTGCTCAAGTCTCTGGAGTGGGACTTGAGACTTACGACCTTCTGACTCAGAGGCAAGAATGCAGGAGCGGGACCCAGGAGTGTAACAATGAAACTCCCTTGTGATCTGGACCCGATATCTGTGTCTTATGCACATGTACTCCTTCAATTGGCCCAGAAATTCAGGTCGGGGGCTTCCCGCGGGTGCAAGCCTCCAACCTGCACTTACCTAGCGCGCCGGCCGATGAGCTGTGGGCCCCTGTGGAATTCCAATCCTGGGCCTCCTCCAGCTGCCGGCGCGCAGTTCTTCTGTATCCCAGGGGCGCAGTTAGTTTGATGCGTCCCCTGGGATCACGTGGGCCATGGGGAGCCAATCGGAGCAGGGAATGCTCTATTCATAGATTTGACAGGAAGATCTGTCAAACCTATAAATACTGTAAGTCCCAAAACATCAATAAAACCTCAAATAATTTTTTTTTTAAATCACATTTTTAAAATAAACTATAAATTACATGAAATAACTATTTTAAACAATAATTTAAATTTTTGAAAAAATTAATTACACTTTCTAACGGGGCTAAAAATAAACGTACCTTTCTTTAAAGTATTTAAAAATAATAAACCTGTGGAAAAAATGATTTAATTTTAATGAATTCACCACTTACCTTGTTAAAAGCATGGTGTGGAGATGCCGGAGTCGGACTGGGGTGGACAAATGTAAGAAGTCACACAACACCAGGTTATAGTCCAACAGCTTTATTTGAAATCACAAGCTTTCGGAGCGCTGCTCCTTCTTCAGGTGAAGTGGAGAAATGCATAAAGACACAGCTTATATAGTCAGAGAATCATGTCAGATGTTTACAGGTAACCTTTCCAACTGCCATTTATCACACCTCGGCAGAGAGATAATCACAGCAGTCAAAGGTGTGAATGGTGTCCAAACAGGTCAGTCAGGGAAACATTACATCAAAGAACAATGAGGTGGGGTCACAAGGGGTCAAATATTGCAGATGCTGGGGTCTGTATGAAAAACCATCTGGGAGGAACCATTAGCTCTCATTTAATGGACATCAGAAGTGTATCGGCCGATCCTTCATCGTCGCTGGGTCAAAATCCTGGAACTCCCTCCCTAACAGCACTGTGGGAGTACCTTCGCCACACGGTTCAAGATGGCGGCTCACCACCACCTTCTCAAGGGCAATTAGGGATGGGCAATAAATACTGGCCTTGACAGCGACGCCCACATCCCATAAACGAATTTAAAAAAAATCAGGGCACTTAGAAATTAAGCCCTGTTCGCTCTTGATTTCTACAGAGCAAAATAGGGGAATCCCATGACTCAAAATACATTTCTACATCTATATTAGTCATGTTCTTGATGTGATTAAGGATTAGCAGATGACGCAAAGATATCTTTGCCGTTTAAGAAGTTATGCTCCCTGCATGACTCACTGCAGTGTTTGGCTGTGAGATATATAGCACAACAGCCCACCTTCCTGAAATCAGTATTTACTTCAACAAAAGATGTCAAGAATGGGATCAGTACAGTTAAAGCAATCGCCTTGGCCCTGCACTGTAGTTCTAAAATGTTTAACAGCTTCCCCCTCCCTCCAATGGGACGTGTCCATGTGTGGGCACTGACTGAGGACAGGACTGGGCTCGACTATGGTACCCCAATCACACCCCTTCCACCACTGCAGTCAAATATCTGGCTGACGCTCATTGCCAAGGTTCTTACGTGAAGGGTGCTCACTGAGTGAGGTAATGGAGGGTGCGTGGAATGCTAGCCAGTCAGGCGCAGCACCTTCAGGATAGGGAACAGAAGACTGGAAGGACAAGGAGTTGAATCAGGGGTCATTTTCTGACCTCACCTCTGACCTGGCAGGGAGCCTCATCCGCTGGGAGCATGGATCAGGGGCCAGATTCTGACCTCACCTCTGACCTGGCAGGGAGCCTCATCCATTGGGAGCATGGATCAGGGGCCAGATTCTGACCTCACCTCTGACCTGGCAGGGAGCCTCATCCATTGGGAGCATGGATCAGGGGCCAGATTCTGACCTCACCTCTGACCTGGCAGGGAGCCTCATCCATTGGGAGCATGGATCAGGGGCCAGATTCTGACCTCACCTCTGACCTGGCAGGGAGCCTCATCCATTGGGAGCATGGATCAGGGGCCAGATTCTGACCTCACCTCTGACCTGGCAGGGAGCCTCATCCATTGGGAGCATGGATCAGGGGCCAGATTCTGACCTCACCTCTGACCTGGCAGGGAGCCTCATCCATTGGGAGCATGGATCAGGGGCCAGATTCTGACCTCACCTCTGACCTGGCAGGGAGCCTCATCCATTGGGAGCATGGATCAGGGGTCATTTTCTGACCTCACCTCTGACCTGGCAGGGAGCCTCATCCATTGGGAGCATGGATCAGGGGTCATTTTCTGACCTCACCTCTGACCTGGCAGGGAGCCTCATCCACTGGGAGCATGGATCAGGGGTCATTTTCTGACCTCACCTCTGACCTGGCAGGGAGCCTCATCCACTGGAAGCATGGATCAGAAGTTTCGTCAGAAATCACGCGCGAACTCCCCACCAGGAGACCAAAGGCGCAAAATGACCCCTTTATTCCCAAACATTTGAGGAAGTGAAGCATATGGAGTTTATAACTGGAAGCTTTGAAGTATGAAAACAGATTAAGAGTGTTTGTTGTTCTGTATTCACCCACTTATTACTACATCGTTCTGTGTCTTTAAATATCTTTGAGTGACTAGTGATCATCGGAAGAAAAGATTATAGGAAGATTCTACAAAATCGGAAGCTGGAGAAGGTAATTTCAAATTTAATATACACGTAAAAAAATCCCTCACTTTCTCCCATCTTCTGCTGAAGTCCGAGTGCAGCACTGAGGCACACAGACCAAAGGGCCGATTCCTGGTCTGTGCTGAACTAGCTGACCTCCACTGTTAGAGGATTGGCCTCAACATCCATAGCTTAGAGAGGGGAAGAGCCAACCAGCGTCCAACATCTCTTTATCTTGGACTCTTCTTCGTCATCTATTTTCATTGTGACCTTAATAAGGTTCTGGTCGCTTCCCCATTCCCAAGTGATCTCCTGCCATCAGATTACTTATTTGTCCTGCTTTGTTGCCCAGTTACACCCATCCTTATTGGACATGTAACTTTCTGATTAAGGAAACAGTCCAGGATACATTTTAAGAAACCTATTCGGTTGTATCTCATTCTATCTTAGAATCATCAAGGTCCCCCATAATTACAATGCTGTTACTATGCAACTCTCTCTAAATTGCCTGCAAATCTCTTCCTCAAATTCTTTAACACAACTCAGTGGGCTATAAATGACTCCCAATATGGACACAGGTTCCTCAGTAACTCAACTCAGGTCAATGCAAACTCAACTGAACTGAACTGAACTCAACTCAACTTAGCTCAGACTCAACGCAACTCAGACTCAACTCAACTCAACTCAGACTCAACGCAACTCAACTTAACTCACTCAACTTAGCTCAGACTCAACGCAACTCAGACTCAACTCAACTCAACTCAGACTCAACGCAACTCAACTTAACTCACTCAACTTAACTCAGACTCAACTTAACTCAGACTCAATGCAACTCAACTTAACTCACTCAACTTAACTCAGACTCAACTCAACTTAACTCACTCAACTCAGCTTAACTCACTCAACTTAACTCAGACTCAATGCAACTCAACTTAACTCAATTCAGACTCGACTTCATTCAACTCAGACAGACCTTGTTTGCACTTCATTAATAAAAACTGCCCTTTCCATGGTCGGAATCATGTCCTTGATCAATAAGCCCACCTCTCGACCCTTTTTTCCTTCGCTACCTCTGCCTGAAGATTTTATAGCAGGACTATTTAAGGGTACATTTTCTCTCTGTATGCTCCTGCTATGCAGCCTCGTCTGCTGGGAGCAGCTATCAGGAAATCCCCTACGATTTCTGCCTATTAATGGACTCAGTGGGGTAGATCTTGGGCCAGTAATTCTGGTCCCAACGCGTGAGTACGGACGGGGTACTCACACGTGAGCCCGTTGGAAGTGCCGGATTTCAGCATGCACAACGCATGCGTGGGAAACCGGCATTTCCCCCAAGGGGTTCAGCTGTCCAACGCGTGCGCGCAGGACTCTGTGTGCACGTGTTGAACTTCCTTCTTTTTGACAGGTTTGCGCGTGTGCAAGGGCCTGAACTTTTTAGAAATGTAAAAAGGAGACGTAAGGACTTCATTCTTTAAGGTAAGTGGTCTATTACTTAAAATTATAACATTTTTTCCACAGCGTTAATGTTTTTAAGGACTTTACAGTAAGGTAAGTGTAGTTTTAGACCCGATTTAAAAAAAAATTATTTTTTTTAAAAATTTGATTGTTTAAAATAGTTTTTTAAAGTTATTTATAGTTTATTTAATTATTGTGATGTTTTTTAACATGTTATTTAAAGTTAAACTAGTCTTTTGGGCGCTGGTACGTTTCATGAGTTTGACAGTTCTTACTATCAAACTCATGAATGAACCTTCCCCTCCCCTGATTGGCTGCCCAGTTCTCACCTGATCCCAGCCGGCACATCGCACTAACTACGCCGCTGGATCAGGTAAGCACAGCGCGCCGACATCTGAACCGGGCCAGTGACAGGAAATGCAAGCAGGCCCGGGCTTCAGATGTCGGCGCGCCGGGTGAGTGCACATCGGGGGCTTGCACGCGCGGCAAGCCCCCGACACCAAGTTCTGGGCCCTTGACTTTGTGCGATAGTGGGAAACGAGGTGATAGCGAGTCGGCAGCCCGTTTTACAGCTCAGCTTATTGAGGTCAATGGAAATAAAAACCGGGAGAGATGAAAAATGGGCTGCCGGCTCGCTATCACCTGTTCTACACTCTGGCACAAAGTCAGGATCCAGGCCAGTGTGGGTGGCATGGTCCCTGAGCAGTGTAGTTCCCAATGCAGCCTTCAGGGCAACAGCTGAGGGCTGTTTCCAATTCACGTTTTAACGGCTTTCTTTTCGCTCCCATTGAGTCATGGAGAAAAACGCTCCAACTGGCTTTGTGACTAACTGTCAAAGCACATTTATATCGGGGGTGTGAACAGCCCACACTGTGCAACCTTAATTCCAGGTGCAGCGGCGCAGTTTCATTCTGTAACTATGAGTAACCTTTTCTAAGATTCACACCAGTCACATGAATGGTACAAACAGGAGAACTCAAGACAAGGAGGGACTTTTTAATGTCATTTCTATATTTTTGGGTGGTTTTATTCTTTATAATGATCATAGTGACAGAGTCGCAACTTTACGGTGTTTTGACTTTGCTCAGCAAAGGGGGGAATTTTTACTCCTGGGCAGGAATCTGGTGGGATGTTCTTTTTTAATTCATTTTTTTCACGGGATGTGGGCGTCGCTGGCAAGGCCAGCATTTATTGCCCATCCCTAGTTACTCTGAGAAAGTGGTGGTGAGCCGCCTTCTTGAACCAATAGCGGTTTGATAGAACTGAGTGACTTGACCACTCTAGATCACTTCAGAGGGCAGTTAAGAGACAACCACTTCACTCAAGACCCTTACTGTTAAGTATGTGTATTGTATTGAACAATTAACACAAAGACTTAAACGTATAACTCAAACAGGTCTTTACTGGTTGGAGGTAGGGACTATACGTAGGTCTTTACTTCATGCCCACAGGCGGGAACTGAGGGGGAGATCAGTACCCACAGTACTATTTATACCCCTATGGCCAGGAGTGGTACTGCGTATCACTACACCCAACAAGTAGTGCAGTCCTGTCCATAGGTTCAAAGTAGCACACATATTACATACACAACATTCCTCCCTTCCTAGCTTTACAGTCATCTCCCCATTTAACATAACGTAATAACATATATACATATATAACTTCAGGTTTACATAACAGAATAACATAGATACATAGATAACTTCATGTCAAAACAGATCACAGATTCAATCTCTACGAACAGTTGCAACATACTCTTAGTGGGAACAGTTTACAGGTTCAGTCTCTGTGGGAACAGTTCGTAAATTCAGTCTCTGATCTTAATTCGTTCCAGACAGCATCTTTTCGTAGTGTTCGGCCGGAGGTAGTAGAAGTAACAATATTTTAAACAATTATTATTTTCGGCCTCTTCTTTTTCTTTTCTGCCTTTTTACAACTCTTGTCGTTCCCATCTTCTCGGCGGACAGCTGTAATGCTACCAACTCTCTATGTTCTTTAGACCTTAAGTGCTTCCTCCGGATTTCTGCACTTTGGGGGTCGAAGTTACAAGCTGGGCAGGACAGGACATCGTAATATTCGGAGTCGTCCGACAGGTCATGGTAATATTCGGTGTCGTCCTGAGCTAGGCCAGCGAGAGGGTCGTCTATTTCCTCCATACCCAGCTGGACGTTAGCCAGCTCTTGTTCCAAATCCAGACATCTTTCCTGAAGAGACTTCTTCATGTGTACCTCTGCATCCAGCTTTTTCTGGGCTTTCAGCAAGTCGTTTACTAGTGACCTCATTTGTGATTTTAATACTTCAACTTCCTTTGGAGATTGATTGCTCGGACTATGCAGTCCCTCTACCGGAGCAGCTGTTTCAGCGGTCTGTTGTTCTACATTGACGTGAGTCAGCGTACTTTTGGCATCCAATGGCTGCTCTGTTACAGTCGTTTCAGTCTGTGTCGTCACATCAGCCATCTCAATGACTTTTGAGAGCTCCGAACCCTTTTCCTTTGAAGATCGCAGCTCGTGTTCAAGTTTTTCCCATTTCAGAGTCTTGTCCCTCAGCATATGAAGGAGTTGGCTGACCGTTAACTCTTCTGACACCAGATTATGGCACGCACCTTCAGAACCTGAATCAGCTTTGATTCGTTCGGCCTCCTCGCGCAGATGGTTGGTGTGCTCCTGCTCCATTTTCTCCATCAGTTGCTTCTGTTGCCTTTCCAGATTCTCCCACTCTGTAACAAAGAACTTTTTTATTTCATTCATCTCTTGCTCAAAACGGCGAATCATTTGTTCTAATTGCTGTTGTAGTTTGAAATGGAGCTGAGTTCGAGCCCAGTGTCCCTCAAAAATGTGCATATCAGTAGACTTGACAGACTCAGAATTCACTGTTAAACTATGTTGTTGTTGCTCAGTGGAATTCTGTGCTGAAACTTTGTCTTTTGCACATGGGTTGGTCTTACCATCATCAGTTCTAGAGTCTGGGCTGATTATCTGCACCGAGTTCTCACTCTTTATGGCTTTTAGCGAATGCCAGTCTATATTTATGTTTCTAAACCACTCCCGGCCTAGTAGTGGTGGACCTCCCTCCGGTAGCACATATAAGTCCATTATTTGACTTCCTTCGCCCTTGTTGGCCACTGCAACCTTTATTGTCCCGATGGGGTACACTCTCTGCCCCGTGTAGGTTGTCAATATAATCTCCGTATCCTGTAGGGGAATATGTTGGAATAACCTTCTGTAATCTTTCTTATTCATGACCGACAATGCCGATCCAGTGTCCAATTCCATTTTTACTTGGACTCCTTCTATCTGAAGAGTAACCCAAATTGTCTGGAGGTCTGCACCCTTACCAACGTTGAGTACCCTTAAGCTAGCCAGTTCAATACTGCTTGCGTCTGAATCGGACTCCTGTTCGGCCACCTTGTGTACCTTTGCGTATTTCCCTTGCGGTGACTTCTTGTTGCTGGTCTTCTTCCCTGACCTGCATACTCTAGCTATATGTCCAAGCCTACCACAAGTTCTACATTCTTGGTTTTTAAACCAACACTGGTTCTGATCATGCGTTGTCTTTCCACAACGATAACATTTGCCAGAACTCACACCCAATTTGTGTGCACTGAGCTCCGGTGACCGTAGCTGCATTACTGCCGTGCCTCTCGCTGCGGCTTCGTGTGCTGCTGCCATAGTGACCGCCTTCTCAAGCGTCAGCTCATTCTCCTCGAGCAGTCGCTTTTGTGTATCCTGTTTAAATAACCCACACACAAATTTGTCTCGTAGTGCATCTGTCAGTCCCGTTCGAAACTGGCAATATTTCGCTAATTTACGCAATTCCAGCAAATATTCAGCATTGCTTTCATGCTGTAGCTGCCTTCTGTCGTAAAATTTAAATCGTTCCGCTAGCATCAGCGGCGTGGGGTTTAGATGATCTTTCAGGACAGTAACAATCTCATCGAACGTCTTATCCGCCGGTTCATCTGGTGATAACAGGTGTTTCAATTGCCCGTATGTCTTCGCACCCATTAAATTTAATAATGTTAGAGCTTTATCTTGGTCACGAATTTTATTGGCCTTACAATAATTTTTTACTCTTTCAACATATATGGCCCAATCTTCGAGGTCACTATCAAAGGTGCTAATATTCCCGTGTTTAGGCATTGTAGATTTGCAATTTCTCAGATTTTATTTTGTTTACTTGTTATCAAAGATGGCGGCTTCCCGCTCTTGCCGTCGTCCTCCGCCCACAAAATGGCGGTTTTCCCGCGCTTGGCGGTCTTCACCCGTCCCCCGACGCCGTCTCCCTTCAGCCCCCGAGTGCGGCCCTTATCTTTGGTCCCGATCGCTGGCCCGCGCTGCGCCTCGCACTTGAAGCGGCTCCCGGCCTCTGGCTCACCCGCTCGCGCGGCTCTTGCTCGCTCCCTCCCGGGCTCTGGCTTACCCGCTCGCGCGTTTCACCGCGGCTCTTATCAGGGATTGCGATCGCCCTTATCTTCTCCAACTTCCCCAGCCCTGTCTTTGCAGCCAACACTGCACGGCTTACCCCACCACCTAGGTTGAACAAGGAAACTGCAGAAAGACTTCTGTCAGTCGCTGGAAGCTGTCAGGATGGCTGCTGCACTCCAGTGCTCAGTCGCTGATGGAGGCTTCAGAGTCCTAAAGCCTGTCGCTTCTAGTGGGGTGGTGATGTTTGAAACCTCTCTTCAACTGCCGCAGGGTAAGAACCTGACTCGTCGCCAGTGTTAAGTATGTGTATTGTATTGAACAATTAACACAAAGACTTAAACGTATAACTCAAACAGGTCTTTACTGGTTGGAGGTAGGGACTATACATAGGTCTTTACTTCATGCCCACAGGCGGGAACTGAGGGGAGATCAGTACCCACAGTACTATTTATACCCCTATGGCCAGGAGTGGTACTGCGTATCACTACACCCAACAAGTAGTGCAGTCCTGTCCATAGGTTCAAAGTAGCACACATATTACATACACAACACTTACAATTGACAAACAAGAGACTTTTCTTCCTTCAGTCTTGGCTACATTTGAACACTGGATTGATTTTGGACCATTTTTGTGTAGACTGTCTGATTTTTGGATCAGACCATCTGGTCCTGGAGTGGACCATTTGGTTTAACAAAGGCCACTCTAATTTTGGACCAAACTGTTTTTGAGTGGACTGTCGGATTTGTCTGGACAAACCTGGACAAACCTATCTGCAGGGTTGCACTGGGGAGGAGGTAGGGCTGAGTAGAGGCTAGACAGGGATGAGGGAAAAGAATTATGGGCAAGTATCATATTAACTGGACAAATCAAATTGGGCAGAGCAGCCTTGAGGAAGAGTTCATTGAGTGTATTAGGGATGGGTTTCTTGAGCAGTATGTAACTGAACCGACCAGGGGGCAAGCAACCTTAGATTTGGTCCTGTGTAATGAGACAGGATTAATTAAAAATGTCCTAGTAAAGGATCCCCTTGGAATGAGTGACCATAACATGGTTGAGTTCCATATTCAATTAGAGGGTGAGAAGGTTGGATCTCAAACAAGCGTGCTGAGCTTGAATAAAGGAGACTATGAAGGTATGAGAGCGGAATTAATTAGAGTGGACTGGGAAAATAGATTAAAGGGTAAGACGGTACATGACCAGTGGTGTACATTTAAGGAGTTATTTTACAACTTCCAAGAAAAATATATTCCACTGAGGAAAAAAGGGTGTAAAAGAAAAGATAGCCATCCGTGGCTAAGTAAAGTAATTAAGGATAGTATCCGACTAAAAACAAGGGCATATAAGGTAGCCAAATCTAGTGGGAGGATGGAAGATTGGGAAGTCTTTAAAAGACAGCAAAAAATAACAAAAAGATTGATTAAGAAAGGGAAGATAGATTATGAAAGTAAATTAGCAAAAAATATAAAAACAGACAGTAAAAGTTTCTATAGTTATATAAAAAGAAAAAGGGTGGCTAAAGTAAATGTTGGTCCCTTAGAGGATGAGACCGGGAAATTAATGGTGGGAAACATGGAGATGGCAAAAACACTGAACAATTATTTTGTATCAGTCTTTACAGTAGAGGACACTAAGAATATCCCAACACTGGACAAACAGGGGGCTCTAGGGGGGGAGGAACTAAATACAATTAAAATCACTAAGGAAGTGGTACTTGGTAAAATAATGGGACTCAAGGCGGATAAATCCCCTGGACCTGATGGCTTGCATCCCAGGGTCTTGAGGGAAGTAGCGGTAGGGATTGTGGATGCATTGGTAATAATTTTCCAAAACTCACTGGACTCAGCAAAGGTCCCGGCAGATTGGAAAACTGTTAATGTAACACCATTATTTAAAAAGGGTAGTAGGCAGAAGGCTGGAAACTATAGACCTGTTAGCCTAACATCTGTGGTTGGTAAAATGTTAGAGTCCATTATTAAGGAGACAGTAACGGGACATTTGGATAAACATAATTTAATAGGGCAAACCCAGCATGGTTTCATGAAGGGGAAGTCATGTTTAACAAATTTGCTTGAGTTTTTTGAGGAAGTAACATACAGGGTGGATAAAGGGGAACCAGTGGACGTAGTGTATTTAGACTTCCAAAAGGCATTTGACAAGGTGCCACACAAAAGATTATTGCTCAAGATAAAAAATCACGGGATTGGGGGTAATATTCTGGCATGGGTGGAGGATTGGCTCTCTAACAGAAAGCAGAGAGTTGGGATAAATGGTTCGTTCTCAGATTGGCAACCAGTAACTAGTGGTGTTCCGCAGGGGTCAGTGCTGGGTCCCCAACTCTTTACAATCTACATTAACGATTTGGAGGAGGGGACCGAGTGTAACATATCAAAGTTTGCAGATGATACAAAGATGGGACGGAAAGTAGTGAGTGAGGAGGACATAAAAAACCTGCAAAGGGACATAGACAGGCTAAGTAAGTGGGCAGAGATTTGGCAGATGGAATACAATACTGGAAAGTGTGAGGTTATGCACTTTGGCAGGAAAAATCATAGAGCAAGTTATTATCTTAATGGCAAGAAACTGGAAAGTACTGTAGTACAAAGGGATCTGGGGGTCCTGGTGCACGAAACTCAAAAAGTTAGTATGCAGGTGCAGCAAGTGATCAAGAAGGCCAATGGAATGTTGGCTTTTATTGCTAGGGGGTTGGAATATAAAAACAGGGAGGTATTGCTGCAGTTGTACAAGGTATTGGTGAGGCCGCACCTGGAATACTGCATACAGTTTTGGTGTCCATACTTAAGAAAAGACATACTTGCTCTCGAGTCAGTACAAAGAAGGTTCACTCGGTTAATCCCGGGGATGAGGGGGTGGTCATATGAGGAGAGGTTGAGTAGATTGGGACTCTACTCATTGGAGTTCAGAAGAATGAGAGGCGATCTTATTGAAACATATAAGATTGTGAAGGGGCTTGATCGGGTGGATGCGGTGAGGATGTTCCCAATGATGGGTGAAACTAGAACTAGGGGGCATAATCTTAAAATAAGGGGCTGCTCATTCAAAACTGAGATGAGGAGAAACTTCTTCACTCAGAGGGTGGTAGGTTTGTGGAATTTGCTGCCCCAGAAAGCTGTGGAAGCTACATCATTAAATAAATTTAAAACAGAAATAGATAGTTTCCTAGAAGTAAAGGGAATAAAGGGTTACGGGGAGCGGGCAGGAAATTGGACATGAGTCTGGGTTCGGAATGGTCATGGCCCTGTGGGTAGTGGAGCGGGCCCAGGGGCCGTGTAGCCTTGTTCTGCTCCTACTGTGTTCTAATTCTGTTAGATTTCAGGAGATGGTTTTATTCCTGTTCCTGGCTGGGGTGGAGATCGCCTTTACAGAAGGTAAGTACTGTAGAAAATATAGGGACAGAGTGATCTCCTGGAAGAATTTCGATCGCCTAGATGGGTCGGAGAGGAATTTCCCAGATTTTTTTCTCCCAAATTGGCCATTGGGTCTTTATCTGGTTTTTCGCCTCTCCCGGGAGATCACATGGGTTCGGGTGGATGCAGAGTGATAGAAGATTTGAGGTTGGGATCAGATCAGCCGTGATCTTATTGGATGGTGGAGCAGGCTCGAGGGGCCGATTGGCCTACTCCTGCTCCTATTTCTTATGTTCTTAAGTCATGCCGGACTGATAGACCTCTCGGGGCCTGGTTAAGATATAGCTTCAGGAGGCAGTGCCTGACCACCTTCAGGAACAAGGAATGGTAGGTGGGGCGTGTGGGGGGATGGGGACAACCTACATGCCCCACCCACCATTCCTTGCCGATTAGAATCGGATCTGTGTACAGGAGTATTTTTAAAAAATTGACACCCAGCCACATAAGCAGAAATTAGGGCAGGTGACCAAAAGCTTGGTCACAGAGGTAGGTTTTAAGGAGCGTCTTAAAGGAGGAAAGCAAGGAGCTAAAAAAAACCCCAATAAAAACAGAAAATGCTGGGAATAGACAGCGGGCCTGACAGTTTTGACAAGTTGTAACCAGCCGACACATTAACCTGCTTTTTCTCACTACAGAATCTGTCAGACCTGTTGGGCTGGATTTTCATTGAGGAGGCGGGACTACAACTTTCGGGGTTGTAGTCCCGCCTCCATCGAGTTGTAGCCAACCCACGCGATTTTGACTTGATTGACCTTGTTGACCCGCCCAGTGGGCCCAGCAGGCCAATCAAGGGCCACCCGGCAACAGGTGACATCACAGATTGACATTTCATCTGTCAAGAGCTTTTGACAGATGAAATATCAGCGTTTCACAGCTGTTTGAAGCTGTCAAACACTGACAATCTGTACTCTAAGTTAATTCCTTCCTCTCAGGATGATTTAGAGATCTCTCCAGAACAGAAAGCTGAATGCTGCAAGTTTTGACAGCTGGCGGCCATTCTGCTTTCTGTGCCGGTGAGATGAGGGACTCCCGAGACCTGAAGTAAGAAGGCTGAAAAGGTAAGTAAAGGTATGTAAAGTTTATTTAAACACTTTAAACACACCAAACACACTTACCTCTGCACTCATGCACCCATCACTCACCTGAACATCGGACATCTCGAACCCTCCAAGCCCTTCAGCCCGACGGTCCGCCTCGCTAACTTGGCGTGGTTTGGAGCCGTCGGGAATCCCACACTTCAGGAATAAAAATAGGGATTAGGCTAAAAACTGCCTGTTAACTACCTGTTAACAGGCAGTTAATTGGCACTAATCCCCTTCCCGCCTCGGGGAGGCGGCTCCCAGCGCGGGTCGGGTACCCACCTCCTTTGAAACTGGCATGGAGGCGGGATGGGTTCGTGCCCCCTGATTTCGGGATTTTAACCCCCCGCACGCCTCCAATCCCGCCTCCACGGCCCAATGAAAATCCTGCCCGTTGTCTGGTTTAAGCTTCAATTTCCGATTTTCAGCATTTCCAACTTTTTCTTCATTAAGAACATTTGAGCAGATTTGAAAATTGTCGGTTCGAAACTGTGCGTGCCAATTCTACCCATTACAACAATCCTGTGCTGGTTTCTTCCTTCACCGATGACCTGGACACTCCCACTGACGATCCTTTCACAGTGTTGGCACTCCTGAGCAAGCAGCCAAGCACACCGTGTATAGAATCGTCCAAACAGGCCCCAGAATAGACAGAATCGACCCGGGATCCGAGCCGCAGATAATTCATAGGCCCATTTACTGCCACGCTGAATATGGCTTAAAGTACACAGATCCGATTCTAATCGGCAACATCTGTCCTTTAGAGTGGGAAAAGTCGGCAAGAGAAAAAGCCAACACGGGATAAGGCCTCGGGGAGAGAACAACAACAACTTGCCTTTAACGTAGCAGAACATCCCAAGGCACTTCACAGGAGTGTTACAAAAAAATTTGACGCCGAGCCACATAAGGAGAAATTAGGGCAGGTGACCAAAAGCTTGGTCACAGAGGTAGGTTTTAAGGAGCGTCTTAAAGGAGGAAAGAGAGGTAGCGAGGCGGAATTTAGGGAGGGAATTCCAGAGCTTAGGGCCTTGGCCACACTAACCCTAACACAGCATTTCACAGAGAATGAGCCACATTTTCTTGAAGTGCAGTCACTGTGGAAATGTAGGAAACACAGCAGCCCATTTGCGCACAGCAAGCTCCCACAGGCTGACAGTTTTGCAAATGTTCAGCTCACGCACTGTGATACTGGAACAAACACAAATAAAATAAAACCTTGTATTTACATCGCACCTTATCACAGCTCTCAGAAACATCCCAGAGCATTTCACCGCCAATGAGTTGCTTTTTTTGAAGTGCAGTCGCTTTGTAATGTCGGCAAATACAACAGCAAGGTCTCAGAAACAGCAATAAGGTGAATGGCCAGTTAAACTGCTGATAGTGGTGTCGATTGAGGGAGGAATGTTGGCCAAGGCGGTGACAGAACATGTTGTTCTTCCTGCACCAGTGTCATGGCATCTCAACAACAACAACAAATTGTATTTATACAGCGCCTTTACCAACATACGAATTAGGAGCAGGAGTCGGCCACTCGGCCCCTCGAGCCTGCTCCGCCATTCAATAAGATCATGGCTGATCCGGTTACTCCACATTCCCGCCTACCCCCGATAACCTTTCACCCCCTTGCTTACCAAGAATCTATCTACCTCTACCTTAAAAATATTCAAAGACTCTGCTTCCACCGCCCTCTGAGGGAGAGAGTTCCAAAGACTCACAACCCTCTGTGAGAAAAACATGTCTCCTCATCTCTGTCTTAAATGGGCGACCCCTTATTTTTAAACAGTGACCCCTAGTTCTAGATTCTCCCACAAGAGGAAACATCCTCTCCACATCCACCCTGTCAAGACCCCTCAGGATCTTATATGTTTCAATCAAGTCACCTTTTACTCTTCTAAACTCCAGCGGATACAAGCCTAGCCTGTCCAACCTTTCCTCATAAGACAACCCACCCATTCCAGGTATTAGTCTAGTGAACCTTCTCTGAACTGCTTCCAACGCATTTACATCCTTCCTTAAATAAGGAGACCAATACTGTACACAGTGCTCCAGATGTGGTCTCACCAATGTCCTGTATAACTGAAGCATAACCTCCCTACTTTTGTATTCAATTCCCCTCGCAATAAACAATAACATTCTATTAGCTTTCCTAATTACTTGCTGTACCTGCATAGTAACCTTATGCAATTCATGCCCTAGGACACCCAGATCCCTCTGCATCTCGGAGCTCTGCAATCTCTCACCATTTAGATAATATGCTTCTTTTTTATTCTTCCTGCCAAAACGGACAACTTCACATTTTCCCACATTATACTCCATTTGCCAGATCTTTGCCCACTCACTTAACCTATCTATATCCCCTTGTAGCCTCCTTATGTCCTCTTTAATGTAATAAAATGTCTCAAGGCGCTTCACAGGAGTATTAAAAGACAAAAATTTGACACCGAGCCACATAAGGAGAAATGAGGGCAGGTGACCAAAAGCTTGGTCAAAGAGGTAGGTTTTAAGGAGCATCTTGAAGGAGGAGAGAGAGGCGGAGAGGTTTAGGGAGGGAATTCCAGAGCTCGGGGCCCAGGCAACAAAAGGCACGGCCGCCAATGGAGGAGCGATTAAAATCGGGGATGCTCAGGAGGGCAGAATTAGAGGAGCGCAGAGATCTTGGGCGGGTGGAGGAGGTTACAGAGATAAGGAGGGGCGAGGCCATGGAGGGATTTGAAAACAAGGATAGGAATTTTGAAATCGAGGTGTTGCTTAACCGGGAGCCAGAAGGAAAGTGGGAATCAGCTGGGGAGAGAGGGCGAATGGGATTAGAATTACAGCTCGTGTGGGAGATAAACACCAATAGGGACTGGGTGGCCCCAATGGCCTGGTTCTGTAATTTCTATGTAATTCTATAAAATACCGGAGTGAGACCAACACTGTATCTCAGCATGGGGCGGGGGGTGAGGGGAGAAAGCTGGGACACATCAGCAAACGCAACAAGGAGGAAAAAGTACAGAAAAATAAACTGGAAACATCAAATTATCAAAAAACCACGGCTCTTTGAATCACACCGACATGCAAAAGTGACTGGCAGGAGAGACCAGCCTGCCCCACACCTCATGATGTCTGGAGCATACTCACTCGACACTTCCTACACCCCCAACAATCAACCATGAATATTCCATTGATTTAAAGAGCCGGATCTGACTTTTGACAGGATTCGCAACGTGAGTCTGATAATTTTTGCAAGAATAAGACAGTAGCCAACACAGACAGCCACTGGTTACAAATAATCAACTTACGAATCCAAGCAGGAACAGTCAAACATTCAACCTGAGCAATGAGGCTGTGAACATTTAGATAGCAATTATCAAGCCCTCCCAGGGATCAGTGTGGAGCAGTCTGGGACAGTAAGGGATATTGCAGAGCAAAGCAGGCAGATGCGGGGCGGGGGGCGGGAGAGGAGGTGGGTGTTGGGGAAGGGGGTCACGGTGCGGGGAGGTTGTTGGGGGTGGGGGTCACGGTGGGGGGAGGTTGTCGGGGGCGGGGGTCACGGTGCGGGGAGGTTGTCGGGGGCGGGGGTCACGGTGGGGGGAGGTTGTCGGGGGCGGGGGTCACGGTGGGGGGAGGTTGTCGGGGGCGGGGGTCACGGTGGGGGGAGGTTGTCGGGGGCGGGGGTCACGGTGGGGGGAGGTTGTCGGGGGCGGGGGTCACGGTGCGGGGAGGTTGTCGGGGGCGGGGGTCACGGTGGGGGGAGGTTGTCGGGGGCGGGGGTCACGGTGGGGGGAGGTTGTCGGGGGCGGGGGTCACGGTGGGGGGAGGTTGTCGGGGGCGGGGGTCACGGTGGGGGGAGGTTGTCGGGGGCGGGGGTCACAGTGGGGGGAGGATGTCGGGGGCGGGGGTCACGGTGGGGGGAGGTTGTCGGGGGCGGGGGTCACGGTGGGGGGAGGTTGTCGGGGGCGGGGGTCACGGTGCGGGGAGGTTGTCGGGGGCGGGGGTCACGGTGGGGGGAGGTTGTCGGGGGCGGGGGTCACGGTGGGGGGAGGTTGTCGGGGGCGGGGGTCACGGTGGGGGGAGGTTGTCGGGGGCGGGGGTCACGGTGGGGGGAGGTTGTCGGGGGCGGGGGTCACGGTGGGGGGAGGTTGTCGGGGGCGGGGGTCACGGTGGGGGGAGGTTGTCGGGGGCGGGGGTCACGGTGCGGGGAGGTTGTCGGGGGCGGGGGTCACGGTGCGGGGAGGTTGTTGGGGGCGGGGGTCACGGTGCGGGGAGGTTGTTGGGGGCGGGGGTCACGGTGGGGGGAGGTTGTTGGGGTGGGGGTCACGGTGCGGGGAGGTTGTTGGGGGCAGGGGTCACGGTGCGGGGAGGTTGTTGGGGGCGGGGGTCACGACGGGGGTCACGGTGCGGGGAGGTTGTTGGGGGCGGGGGTCACGGTGCGGGGAGGTTGTTGGGGCGGGGGTCACGGTGGGGGGAGGTTGTTGGGGCGGGGGTCACGGTGCGGGGAGGTTGTTGGGGGCGGGGGTCACGGTGCGGGGAGGTTGTTGGGGGCGGGGGTCACGGTGCGGGGAGGTTGTTGGGGGCGGGGGTCACGGTGCGGGGAGGTTGTTGGGGGTGGGGGTCACGGTGCGGGGAGGTTGTTGGGGGCGGGGGTCACGGTGCGGGGAGGTTGTTGGGGGCGGGGGTCACGGCGGGGGTCACGGTGCGGGGAGGTTGTTGGGGGCGGGGGTCACGGTGCGGGGAGGTTGTTGGGGGCGGGGGTCACGGTGCGGGGAGGTTGTTGGGGGCGGGGGTCACGGTGCGGGGAGGTTGTTGGGGGCGGGGGTCACGGTGCGGGGAGGTTGTTGGGGGCGGGGTCACGGTGCGGGGAGGTTGTTGGGGGCGGGGGTCACGGTGCGGGGAGGTTGTTGGGGGCGGGGGTCACGGTGCGGGGAGGTTGTTGGGGGCGGGGGTCACGGTGGGGGGAGGTTGTTGGGGGCGGGGCTCACGGTGCGGGGAGGTTGTTGCGGGCGGGGGTCACGGTGGGGGGAGGTTGTTGGGGGCGGGGGTCACGGTGCGGGGAGGTTGTTGGGGGCGGGGGTCACGGTGGGGGGAGGTTGTTGGGGCGGGGGTCACGGTGCGGGGTGGTTGTTGGGGGCGGGGGTCACGGTGCGGGGAGTTTGTTGGGGGCGGGGGTCACGGTGCGGGGAGGTTGTTGGGGGCGGGGGTTTACGGTGGGGGGAGGTTGTTGGGGGCGGGGGTCACGGTGCGGGGAGGTTGTTGGGGGCGGGGGTCACGGTGGGGGGAGGTTGTTGGGGGCGGGGGTCACGGTGCGGGGAGGTTGTTGGGGGCGGGGGTCACGGTGGGGGGAGGTTGTTGGGGGCGGGGGTCACGGTGCGGGGAGGTTGTTGGGGGCGGGGGTCACGGTGCGGGGAGGTTGTTGGGGGCGGGGGTCACGGTGCGGGGAGGTTGTTGGGGCTGGGGTCACGGTGGGGGGAGGTTGTTGGGGGCGGGGGTCACGGTGCGGGGAGGTTGTTGGGGGCGGGGGTCACGGTGGGGGGAGGTTGTTGGGGGCGGGGGTCACGGTGCGGGGAGGTTGTTGGGGGCGGGGGTCACGGTGGGGGGAGGTTGTTGGGGGCGGGGGTCACGGTGCGGGGAGGTTGTTGGGGGCGGGGGTCACGGTGGGTGGAGATTGTTGGGGGCGGGGGTCACGGTGGGGGGAGGTTGTTGGGGGCGGGGGTCACGGTGGGGGGAGGTTGTTGGGGGCGGGGGTCACGGTGCGGGGAGGTTGTTGGGGGCGGGGGTCACGGTGCAGGGAGGTTGTTGGGGGCGGGGGTCACGGTGCGGGGAGGTTGTTGGGGGCGGGGGTCACGGTGGGGGGAGGTTGTTGCTACTCTTGGTCAGTGCTTTGTGCCAGTTTGTTGCAGGTTTAATGTTTAATACCAACATAGCTTCAGAAAAAGGGCTAGATCCCCATAAAATACACCTTATTAGGTCAGTGAAAGATATGTCACTGTAAAAACGAAGCTTTCCTGATAGCATCGATTTATGACTAACCTCAAGTTTTTCTATGGTAAGGAAACAATGATAATATCACGACTCAGAGACAAGCTCTTGTTGTTTGGTGCGATCTTCTTGATACGAATGATGTTTTCTTTCAAACTAAACCCGTGAATCTGCTTGCATCGTTCCCTACCCTGAAGTGTTACTGCCATTTTGTCAAGAGCCTCAATCACAATCAATGTCTCACTCAAGGCCCGCTCTTAGGATTGCTGCAGTGCTGCACCCTGCAATGATAGGACACAACTCTGTGTTACAGATACAACCATAGACCCGTAGAATCTTAGACCCATAGAACCATCGAACTGTAGACCCATATAAGGATCGCCTGACCCGGAGGTCGCCTGTCGGCTGGAAGTTAAAGGCATGTAGCAAAGGACGACAATGCGTGGACATACAAATACCGGAGAGAGCAGTTGGTTAAGGCATCATCAGCTTGCTGAGCCAAAACACTGTCAGTCACCTGTTGTGGCAGGTGTAGCGATACGAAGTGATACAGGTAGCATTCCAATCAGAAGTATGTAATGTAAACAGTTCTCGTGGCGTGAAAGCTCAATTATTGCTTTAGGATTATTGTGGCATTGAAACCAGCATTTGTTCTTCACGCGCCTTTTCGGTTCCAAGACACATCCCTGATGGCACTGACTGGTCGTCCTAAACTGTTGTGCCGAAGGCTGGTTGGTTGGTCTTGTGTGTCAGTGTGGAATAAGGACTCCTAGTCAACCCACAAGAAGAGGCAGAATGCCAGTGGAACCAACTTCAGTCCCAATTTTCTACCTCCCCGTCCAGAGATCTGCTAGGATTCCACCTTGGCCCGGACCAAAATTTTGGGCCCATATTTTCGGCTGATGCTTCAGTACAGTGCCGAGGGAGCGCTGCGTTGTTGGGAGTGCCACCTTTGATTTAAACCAAGGTGCACTCTTCCTGTTCCGGCAAATGTAAAAGATCCCATGGCACAATTCAAAGAGGAACTAGTAGTTGTCCCAGTGTCTTGGTCAACATTGTTGCCTCAACCAACCTCACTAAAACAGATGATCTTATTTGCTCTTTGTGGGACCTTGCTGTGCACAAATTGGCTGCCACGTTTCCCTACAATACAAAGGACCATACTTCAAAAGTAATTAATTGGCTGTGAAGCACTTTGGGACATCCTAAGGATGCGAAAGATGCTATATAAATGCAAGTTCTTTCTTCGATGACTTCATCGTTGCTGGGTCAATTTATGTGGCTGGTCCAGTTAAGTTTCTGGTCAATGGTGACCCCCAGGATGTTGATAGTGGGGATTTGGTGATGGTAATGCCGTTGAATGTCATGGGGCGGTGGTTAGACTCTCGCTTGTTGGAGACAGTCATTGCCTGGCACTTGTGTGGCGTGAATGTTACCTGCCACTTATCAGCCCAAGCCTGAACGTCGTCCAGGTCTTGCTGCATGAGGACATGGACTGCTTCATTATCTGAGGAGTTGTGAATGGCGCTGAACACTGTGCAGTCATCAGCGAACATCCCCATTTCTGACCTTATGTTGTAGGGAAGGTCATTGATGAAGCAGCTGAAGATGGTTGGGTCTAGGACACTGCCCTGAGGAACTCCTGCAGCGATGTCCTGGGGCTGAGATGATTGGCCTCCAACAGCCATAACCTCTTCCTTTGTGCTAGGTATGACTCCATCCAGTGGAGAGTTTTCCCCTTGATTCCCATTGACTTTAGTTTTACTAGGGCTTCTTGGTGCCACACTCGGTCAAATGCTGCCTTGATGTCAAGGGCAGTCACTCTCACCTCACCTCTGGAATTCAGCTCCTTTGTCCATGTTTGGACCAAGGCTGTAATGAGGTCGGGAGCCGAGTGGTCCTGGCGGAACCCAAACTGGGCATCAATGAGCAGGTTATTGGTGAGTAAGTGCCACTTGATAGCACTGTTGACGACACCTTCCATCACTTTGCTGATGATTGAGAGTAGACTGATGTGGCGGTAATTGGCCAGGTTGGATTTGTCCTGCTTTTTGTGGACAATTTTCCACTTTGTCGGGTAGATGCCAGTGTTTAACTACAGTTGGGCAATAAATGCCGGCCTTACCAGCTACACCCACATCCCGAGAGTGAATATTAAAAATTCTCAACTGCTCCATACTTCTGTTATCTTCTCTTTGCCTTGCTCCATGCATCTCCCATAGATCAATCTGTTCCAGTTCACTCATTCTCTCCTTGTCCAAAGTCCCACAACACCAGCACAGCATTCCAACTCTTAGCTCTCCTACACATGGTGATGTACAAGTCCCTCCCCCATGAAATTTGTCAGGGATAAAAATGTACTTGAAGCTGTGATTTTATGACAAATCTCTGAACTCCTGTCCTGATTTCCTCGTCCTAGCTCACATGTGCAAAGACAATTAGAAGGCACGTAATGCTGAATGTACATGTATCCTTCACCATTGCCACTATGTTCAAATGAATGGTGTCAGGAGCGATCTTGACAACAACATGACCCTATCATGGATTGTCAGAGCCAAATGAGGTCTTGGAGATAGGGTCAGATATCCAGGCTTGGGGCCTGGTCTGCTGTTGGTGTAGGCCTGAGTCAAAGTTGCCTTCAAAACACAAGGGGGATGAAATTGGGGTCGGTAGCACCCATTTTTTGGGCTCGGTAGCGCCCGTTTTTTGGGCTCGGTAGCGCCTGTTTTTTGGGCTCGGTAGCACCTGTTTTTTGGGCTCGGTAGTGCCTGTTTTTTGGGCTCAGTAGCGCCCGTTTTTTGGGCTCGGTAGCGCCTGTTTTTTGGGCTCGGTAGCGCCTGTTTTTTGGGCTCGGTAGCGCCTGTTTTTTGGGCTTGGTAGCGCCCATTTTTTGGGCTCGGTAGCGCCCGTTTTTTGGGCTCGGCAGCGCCTGATTTTGGGCTCGGTAGCGCCTGTTTTTTGGGCTCGGCAGCGTCTGATTTTGGGCTCGGTAGCGCCCGTTTTTTGGGCTCTGTAGTGCCTGTTTTTTGGGCGCTACGAGGCCCCTTAGGCCTCCAAAATGCGCGCACACTTAACGTTCGCCGGAAGTATGCAGAGCAGGCAGATTATGATGTCAATCAGCGTGCAATGCTGATTTGATGCCAGCGCTGCCATTTTGGAGCTCCACACTCCAGCCAACGCCCTCTCTTAGCCTCGCACAGCTGAACACACCGTTAAGTAACAGGAAGGACCCCCCATCAGCGCTATTTAAAGGGATCATCAACTACTTGCAGGTTAGTTGCTGGTTTATTTCTTCTGGCTGTTGCTACAATTCTACACATTATTGGTGCTTTCTATAGTTATTTCAAGGTTTTAGAAGTCTAGTTTTAGAAGTGGTGTGGCAGGTGCTGAAGTACCTTTTGCTGACTTCAAGGCTTCTGCACAAACCTATTGCTCCCAGATATGGGTGGCCTGGTAGGGCTTCCTCTTGGAATTGAGCATGACTGGGGGAATGAAGAGAGGCCGCGCAGAGCAGGACAAGCTGCTAGAAGAGGGAGGAGGAGGAGGGGGAGCAGGGCTCTCAGTGAGGGGCCATATACGCAGAGGGTCTATAGGGAGCAATACCCTTACCTCAGCTTCAGCAAGAACCAATGCTTGAGACGTCTTCACTTCACTAAAGAGGTTGTGACTGAAATCTGCCAACTGCTGCAGCCACAACTGCAGCCTCGGAGCAGGACAAGGACAGCATTGCCAGTGGCTTTAAAGGTAACAGTGGCTGTGAACTTTTATGCGTCTGGCTCCTTCCAGGCTGCTGCTGGTGATATTAGCAACACCTCGCAGTTTGCAGTGCAGTGCTGTAGAAGGGAGGTTACCGAGGCTCTCCATGCAAAGAGAGACAACTTCATCTCATTCTCCCTTGCCAGAGAGACGCATGCAGAGCAAGCATGAGGATTTGCCAGGATTGCAGGCTTCCCCATGGTGCCATTGACTGCATGCACTGCTTCCTCATGCCAACTCTGCCATACACAGGAACCCTCAATGTGCAGCTGGTGTGTGACCATAGGTAGCGCATCATGCGGGTCAATGCCCAGTGTCCTGGCAGCAGTCCTCTGTGCCAGCTGTATTTCAGCCACCACAGCAAACCAAAGGCTGGCGACTGGGCGACAAGGGTTATTCACTCGTGACATGGCTCACGGCTCCGGATCGCAACCCCTGCACACGTGCGCAGCATGCATACAAGGAGAGCCATGCAGCCACAAGGAATATTATAGAGCACACCATTGACATCTTGAAGCATCGCTTCCGCTGCCTTGATTTGTGGTAGTGTGCTGCACGCTGCACAACCTTGCCATCGTGAGGGAAGAGCCCTTGCCACCACCTATCAGGCGAGAAGAGGAGGAGGTGGCGGAGGTAGGGAGACTACAACCTAGACAGTCCCTTTCAGCCCGGGCTGTACGTGAAGAACTAATTCAAGTGCAGTACTAGTAACTGCAACCCCAGTTCCCCATTCACCAACAGTCCCACACACCTTCCCTTCCCTCTGTCACTGACCATCACATCATCCTCTTAGCCACAATGCTGAAATAAAAGCCAACACAAAATGCACATTACAATCCAAATTTATGAATTAAATCATGTCATATTGCATATAAACTTAAACTAATCACCCTAGTGCATTCTCTTAGTGCCTCTTCCATGTGCCTTTGCCTGTCCTAGTGCTCCTACGCAGTGCTACCCCAGTGGCTGCAGCATGGCTGGTGGAAGGCTGCTGAGTTTCAGTGGGGGAGACTGCAGATGGCCTTGTAGGACAACCTCGAGCAGCTCTGGGCCAAGAAGGCCCAGCTTCAGACTACACCACCTCGGCCTGGGCGGCAGCGGTCTGGGCTGGCTGACAGGCGACAGCAAGGGCACTGGCGGAGTTGTAGGGCTGGGAGGACGAATGCTGTCATCCTGAGAGAGGACAGCAGGTTCGTGTTCCATGGAGCCACTGCCACTCCCTCGGGGCGGCGCCTCAGCAATCCTAGTAATCTGCTGGAGGACAGACTGCAGGAGTGCTGTGACACCCGGGAAGCCCCTTTGAACACTGGTATCCAGAGCCATGATGGCAGCAGTCTGAGCTTCCACTACAGCACTCGGACGTTAGGTGGAAGCTCCTTTTGCTGCAATGAAGCTGAAACATCGGCCATCAGAGACTGAGTCATGGTGGGTTCCACAGGTGGAGGAAGACACCCGTTCCATGTTGGAAAGGATGGGCTCCAAGCTCTGTGTAAAGCCCTGTGCCAATTTGGTGCCAGACTCCTCCGTGCTCCTTGACAGAGTGCAGGCTTTCTGGCAGGCTTCCCATTGCACCAAGTATTTCAGTGTGCACACATCAGCCTTTTTCTGTAACCTGGCCCATCAAAGTCATCATCTGAGTCCTCTGCAGCAGAACTCGTGTGCGACCTCGCCCTTTGGCGAGCTGGCACCTGTGCTATCCTTGCCCCCTGGCTGCAGCGCACTTGTGCCCGGTGTCTCACCACGTGCAGATCTCATCTCTATGCTATCCTCTAAGTATGTGAGCTGGTGGCTGCGAGTGTGAAATCGAGTGATGGTGTGTCTTCATCATCACTGTCTTCCTGCTCTTCCTCCACTGCCTGGGCAGGTTGCAGTTCTTGGGTATCTGAAATGAAAAAGGTACAAGGGTAAGGTTGCAGTGAGGAGATAGGAGAAAGTAAGAAATGTGTGCTTACGCCATCTGCAGCTTGTAAGCCAGAAGAGATTGAGGGATGAGGGGGAAATGGGAAGAGAGAAGGAGGATTGGGTATGAGGATACCCTCATCATTGATCCCACCAGCCCCGCCGGTGGCCACAGCCTCAGCGATGCCCCTTCTCATGATGGCCAGCACCGTCTCCTCCATGGGGGTTAGAACATGCAGGTGCGTCTGTCCCCCTCCTGTTAAATCCTGCTGCCTCCGGTTGTGCGCCACCTTCTCCTGCAAGAGAGAGGGAAATGTATCAGTGAGTGTCCTGCAATATGTTTGGGTGATGTGGCTGTCATGGTTGAATAGCTGACAGTGTGTGCAAGGTGTGAGATGTGGGTGTGAGGCTTGAAACAGTGATAAGTGTGTGAAGGTGAGGTGAAGCGTATGGATGTTGGGCATGAGCCCCGATTGATGGGAGATTGTTGGGAGCTGAGTGACGGGGGTGCGGTGCATTGCGAAGTTGCGCACTGATGCGTGCAGCCAATGAACAGCGCAGTTTGCGCTGGCTGCACGCAGAAATCAATATAATGAGCAGGCAGCACGAAGTTGGCATGCTGCCCGCATTACACTGAACGGGCGCGGGGTAATCGATTTATATATTGGCCCAGAACTTGGTGTCGGGGGCTTGCCGCGCGTGCAAGCCCCCGATCTGCACTCACCCTGCGCGCTGGCATCTGAAGCCCGGGCCTGCTTGCATTTCCTGTCACTGGCCCGGTTCAGATGTCGGCGCGCTGTGCTTACCTGACCCAGCGGCGTACTTAGTGCGATGTGCCGGCTGGGATCAGGTGAGCACTGTACAACCAATCAGGGGAGGGGAAGGTTCATTCATGAGTTTGAGAGTAAGAACTGTCAAACTCATGAAAACTACGGGCGGCCAAAAGACTATTTAAACTTTAAATAAAAATTTAAAAAACATCCCAATCATTAAATTAAGTATAAATAAGTTTTTAAAATAATTTAAACAATAATTTTTTTTTTTGAAAAAAATAAATTTTTAATAAAAAGGGTCTAAAACTAAACTTACCTTATTGTAGATTCTTTAAAATAATAAACCTGTGGAAAAAAAAATTCTAATTTGCACTAAAACACCACTTACCTGTAAAAATAAATACTTGCGTGTGCTTTTTACAAGCGTAAAGACCGGAGGCCTTTAGACATGCGCAAATCCCCCAAAACAGAGGAAATCCAAGCCCCCTACAGCGCACGCGCTAGCCTCTTCAACGCTGTGCATGCTGAAAACCGGCATTTCCTCCGGCCAGACGCGTGAGTACCCCTTCCGTACTCACGCGTTTGGGGAGGAATTACTGCCCCAATATCTGCAGGTCCTGGCACACCGATCTGGCAATGACCAAAGACCAACGGATTGCACAGGCTCTGGGTCAGCGTGGAGCCGGTTACACATGGGCGCCATCAACTGCAAGGACACCTGCAGTCAACCTCCAACATAATGATGGAACGGCAGCATCAGGCATGGCCAGCACTGCCCTCAACTCGTCTGCCTTTGTCCCCTTCCAGACTCGCACAATGCTCATTTGCTGTGTAGACAATCTGCTAGCCACACACACATGAAAAAGAGCCAGCAAGTTTGGGGAGGAATTACTGCCCCATTATATCCAATAATAATATAATATAACCCCAGTATCTTCATCTTACAGCTTCCCCAGTGGCCTCTGGGGTAAAGCCGCCTTAAAGTGCAGTACTCGGTCACATAGACTGGAAGGTCCCGGGTTCAATTGCTGGTTTCAACCAGAGCAGAGGTTCGGGGATGGGCAGAATCCTACAATTGGTCTAGGTCTCTGTTTGGGAAGGTGTGGGATGGGGATGGGGATGGGGCGGAGTGGGGAAAGCTGCCAGGGTTTCTGTTCCTGATTACTGTCCAGTAACCCAGCTGGAAGCGGACGTTGAGTGAGAATGAGGAGGGGGGAGGGCGTGTTAGGCTCAATCGTGATACCCCCCCGGGTGAATAGCTCACTTGCCAGCCTCACATATGAATAAATGGTTATTTACCTCAAATAAAATTCGAAACTGGCAAAAAAGTCCAAAGATGTGCGGGTTAGGTTGATTGGCTATGATAAATTGACCCTTAGTGTTAGGGGGATTAAATACGTGGGGTTACGGGGATAGGGTGGGATATGTGTTGGTGCAGGCTCGATGGGCCGAAATGGCCTCTATCTGCACTGTGGGGATTCTGTGATTCTGTGAAATGCACCAAAGCTCCGTCACCATCTGGAAAGAGGAGAAACAGGCTCAATGTGTTGGGTTTGGTGGGGCTTTGTCAAGAGTTCTGCTGAAAGTTCTCTACCTGAACCGTTGACCTGTCTTATCTCCTTTCAGATGTTGATGGACCCACTGTGCCCTTCCAGCAGTTTCTGCTTTTATTTTAGCTTCCTGACATTTGCATTTTTGCCCCTTAGCTCCTTCGGTTCTCCTTATCTCACCACGCACACTCACAATCTGAACCCAACCAGTTTTGTTTTCTGGGAAAAAAAATAAACAACAGGATGTCAAAGTGCACGCGAAATCTCTGAGCAGTTTGATTTCGATTAACCGGAGGCATTACTGATTATAGCAGCGCTTCGCAAACCGTGCTGAATTTATCTCCTCCGTTGCTATGGAACTGAGCTCCACTTCAGCTCGGCTCCCTTGGGTGCACGATTGCTTGTGAGTCAGACCTCTTTCTTAGGTTGTGGATTGCCCCCTAGTGTGAGACGGCGGAATTGACCCTCCAGACACGAGGCAAGTTTGGCTCAAGGCGGCCGCCTTTTGTAGCTGATTTGGAGACTGTCTGCAGTATGTCTTCTGGCTTTATTCAGTATATCAGCTCCCTTTTCTGAGCACAGGGTGTTTTCACATCAATCCCCTCCCGACCATGGCTCTATACAATTTTAACAGATCCTTACATCTCCCTGTTGTGTCGGTACCTTTCTACCTGGACACAATTTAGGACTCAGAACTCAGAGATTCAAACATGAAGTGCTTTATTGGAAGGAAAGGAAGTTCTGGAAAGTTCCGAACAAAGAGAGCTAAACTTAACAGAGAACACCCAACCATTTATCTCCTGTGACAGCGGCACCACAGGTGGGAGGAGAACACACAATACATAACATTTCCTCCCCTCTTAAATGGAAGGTCCACATTATTCCTCAACAGGTAAGTTACTTTCAATACACTCAACTAACCTAGGGTAGAGGTAGACTGCCTCAAACCCTGACTTTACCCTGGGGTTTATTCTGCCCCAGTTTTGTGGGTAAGTCACTAAGCCTACAGATCCAAGCGTCTTGGAGGCCGCCGCTCTCTGACAAGATACCAGCGGTCATCGCTGGCTTCCACAGCAGTAGGCATTGACACATGCCTGGATGGAGAAGGTGCCTGTGTCAGCCGAAAGTCAGGAGTTTGCACAGGTGGAACAGTCTCTTTGACTTCCTGTGTTGGAGAAGAGCACTGTGGCAAAGGATGCTGGTTTGAGATATCATCCGGAAACAGTTCAGGCCAACCAGCTGTTGGAGCCTCTGTGGCTGTCTCTGCTCCTAGCAACAGTTGATCTGTGTGTCTTCTCCAGACGATGTCCTCAGCAGTCTCAACCGTGTAAGACACAGGGCCCGTCTGCGCGATCACCGTAGCAGGAACCCATTTCGGTCCAGTGTTGTAGTTTTGAGCTAGGACGTGCTCTCCAGGGTGAAACCGTCTCTCCTTGGCTCTTTTCTCTCTCTTTTCAACTTGAGCTTGTTGTTGACAATGGACAACCTGTTCTGCCCTTGGAGGTTTGAGTAAGTCAAAACTTGTCCGCAACTGCCTCTTCATCATGAGCGAAGCGGGGGAAGTTTTGGTTGTGGCATGCGGCTCGTTCCTGTAGGACAACAGGAAGCTGTTCAGACGCTGGTGGATTGAGCCCTGACCTTGCGATGCCTTCAAGGCGTGCTTCAAAGTTTGCACGAACCTTTCTGCCTGGCCGTTAGTAGAGGGATGATAGGGCGCAGACCTGATGTGTTGGACACCATTCACATGCAGGAAGGTTGCAAACTCCTGTGATACAAATTGTGGACCGTTGTCACTTACGAGTTGTTCCGGTGAGCCATAACGGCTGAACATCTCACCAAGTTTCTCAATTGTTTTCTCTGCCATGGTAGACCTTATCACAGCGACCTCCGGCCACTTGCTACGAGCGTCTACAACCACCACAAACATCTTCTCTTCGAAAGGACCGGCGAAGTCCACATGTACTCGCTGCCACACTTCTGCAGGCCAATCCCAGGGGTGTAGGGTTGCCAGCTGTAGAACATTCTGGACCCTTTGACATGGGGAACATGTTTTGGCTTTCTCCTCGATATTCCCATCGAGACCTGGCCACCAGAAGTAGCTTCTTGCCATTTCCTTCATCCGAACCATCCCATTGTGGCCTGTATGAAGTTGTTGCAGTATAGGTTCCCTCAGAGGTGGCGGAATGATGACACGGCGTCCCCAAAGATGACAACCTGCCTGGACGGTGGGCTCATTTCTTTTTGAAACGTAAGGTTTCAAACTAGGAGAATCTCCTATAACTCTCCCTCAAATGACATCATCCATTACCTCAGACAGGACTGGATCATTGCGGGTGTACCTTCGCACCTGAACTGCAGTGACAGGTGCTCCCTCCACTTGTCTAAAGTAGAAGATGTCTATCTGACGAGGCTCTGGGGGAGAGAGAGACCGTCTGCGTTGCCGTGCAAGTCTGATTTGCGATATTTGATGTCGTATGTGTGTCCTGACAACAGTAAAGCCCACCTTTGCATCCTGCTTGCAGCGAGAGACGGAATTCCGGTGTGGGGCCCGAAGATTGAAGTCAATGGACGGTGGTCCGTCAGGAGTGTGAACCTTCTCCCAAACAGGTACTGATGAAATTTTTGAATTCCAAAAACGATTCCCAAGGCCTCGCGCTCGATCTGCGCATAGTTACTCTCGGCCTTGTTCAAGGTGCGTGATGCGAAGGCGATAGGTTTCTCTTCACCCAAAGGCATGATGTGGGATATGACTGCTCCCACACCATATGGTGATGCATCGCATGCTAGCTGCATGGGTAGCTTTGGGTCGAAGTGTGTCAGGACCTCTGATTTCAGCAATGCTTTCTTTGCTTGGGCGAAAGCTTCGTTGCACAGTTCAGTCCATTTCCATGTTTTGCCTTGACATAGCAACTGATGTAACGGCTTCAGCAATGTTGCTAAGTCTGGAATAAACTTCCCATAGTAGTTAAGTAGCCCCAGAAATGAACGTAACTGGCTCACATTCTGGGGTGCTGGGGTATCCACGATCGCCTTGACCTTTGACGGCGCCTTATGCTGGCCAGTAGCGTCAATCACATGCCCCAGGTACTCAACTGAAGACTGAAAGAATTCACATTTGTCTTTACGAACTCTGAGTCCGTACTCTTTCAGTCGTTGTAGTGTCGCATCCAAGTTCAGAAGATGATCCTCCTCATTTGTCCCAGTGACAAGGATGTCGTCCAGGTAGCACTGGACTCCTGGCAGTCCACTCAAAATCTGATCCATTGCCCTTTGGAATAGAGCAGGGGCCGACGTAATTCCAAACGGAAGGTGGCAGTACCTGTATAGCCCCTTGTGTGACACAATTGTCAGCAGCTCCTTTGATTTGTCATCGACATGCATTTGTAGATAAGCCTGGCATAAGTCTATTTTGCTGAACTTTTGTCCTCCGGCCAGGCCCGTAAAAAGATCATCAATGAGGGGAAGAGGGTACTGTTCCGCAGACAGCACCGGGTTAATAGTCACTTTAAAATCCCCGCAGATTCGAACAGATCCATCCTTTTTCAGGACAGGAACAATGGGTGTGGCCCATTTGCTCACGCTCACAGGCTCCAGGACTCCATTCTCGACTAAGGCCTCCAAGTTAGCCTCAACTTTTGGCCTAATTGCATAGGGTACAGGTCGGGCTTTTTGAAACTTCGGCTTGCTGTCAGGTTTAATGTCCAGTCTCACGCTGATCTTTTTCATGCTCCCAAGTTCCCCATTGAAGAGTTCTGCATGTTTGTTTAACACTGCAGTCAGACCTGACTCCCCTTTTGACATCATGCGGACTGCAGGCCAGTCCAGCGTGATTTTCTCTAGCCACGCACGTCCCAGTAGCGATGGGTAATTTCCCTTTACCACATATAGTGGCAGTTTTGCAGTCTGTCTGTTTAATTTAACTGTCACCTCATTGACGCCTCTCATGGCCACAGGTTTGCCGGTATACGTCTTTAGCACAATGTTTGTCGGCTGAAGGGTAAGATGCTTTAGCATTTTGTTGTAGACAGTGTCTGAAACAAGGGACACAGCCGCGCCTGTGTCCACCTCCATCCGCACTGATTGTCCCTCCACCAGTGGTGACACCCAGTAGCCATTTGAATCACCTGCAACCATCAGTATGTGCACCTCTTCCTCCTCAGAGGTGTCGCTCCCCTCTGTTTTGCTTGTTGCATCATACTGCACTGAATGAACACTCTTTTTCCTCTCTCGTCCAAATACAGACATTTTGCTTCCATGCTTCCCAGCTCTGTCTGTTCTTTTTTTACCTCTACAGGCGCGTTCAATGTGACCCTTTTTGCCACAATTTCGGCATTCCAGCTCCGTACACCAGCAGTCATTAGCGTGATGGCCCGTTTTCCCACAACGGTAACATGTGCCGTTCCGCGCACCTTTAGGCTCAGACGACACCTTGTGAACTCTCCCTGTTGAACTCAACTGGTGAGCCTCCTTTTCCGCCATCTCCATGGAGACACTAACTTCAATGGCCTTTTCAAGAGTAAGGTTGTCCTCAGTAAGAAGGCGCTTCTGTGTGGCTGCATTTTGCAGACCACACATGAGTCTGTCTCTAATGGTGTCCTTCAGCACCTCCTTGAACTCGCAGTGTTCTGATAACCTTTTTAAAGCAGCAATAAACATCGTCACTGATTCCCCCTCCCCTTGATTCCGTTTGTGAAATCTAAATCTCTCAGCAATAACCAGAGGTTTTGGTGAAAAATGTGCTCCAAGAATTTCCACTAGTTGCTTATATGTTTTAGTTCCTGGCTTATCTGGCTGCACGAGGCTGCGAAGTAAATTGAATGTCTTCGGCCCGATTACACTCAAAAAGGTAGGCACGACCTTTTCATTTGCCACCGCATTCGCCAATGCAAAATAGTCAAAACGTTCTGTATAAGCGCTCCATTGGTCCACATTTTCATCAAAATCACCGATGTTTCCTAATATAGTAGCCATCTCACGTTTCAAATTAAAATTTCTGTTTACTCACTGCACCCGTCTCTGTTCCGAGTGTTTTGTAGTCGAAAACAAGAAAGTTCCCACAACACAGATTCATCCGATCCTCATCGCCACTTGTTGTGTTGGTACCTTTCTACCTAGACACAATTTAGGACTCAGAACTCAGAGATTCAAACATGAAGTGCTTTATTGGAAGGAAAGGAAGTTCTGGAAAGTTCCGAACAAAGATAGCTAAACTTAACCGAGAACACCCAACCGTTTATCTCCTGTGACAGCGCCACCACAGGTGGGAGGAGAACACACAATAGAACACACAATACATAACACTCCCAGATTTTAATGGCTGACTTTTAGAGCTAATTTTTTCAGTCAATAAAAGCCCAGGTTGTTTTGGAACTTGCTCCAATCTCCAAAATGGATGGTTGGAACGAGGAAAAAAATATAAGATAAGAATTTAAACTTTAAAATTTTAAGGGGCTAGGTTAGGAACTGTAGGTTAGATGAGGTAGAACAAAGGACAACAGAGAGAGCAGGGTGAACAGAATCTAAAAGGCTTTATTTGAATTAACTATGTGTACTTGTGTACTTTAGTTCTGTAAGATCAATATTGCCATAATGAAGCTATTGTTGATCTTTCAGTGGTTTTACTATTGTAATATTTTATAGGTTTATGTCCCACTCCAGAGACTTCACTCTAACGCCGTATTGAGGGAGTGCTGCACTATCGGAGGTGCCGTCTGTTGGATAAGACGTTAAAGCGAGGCCCAGTCTGCCCTCTTAGGTGGATGTTACCTCTAGACTCGACTATTCCAACACACTCCTGGCTGGCCTCCCACATTCTACCCTGCGTAAACTTGAGGTGATCCAAAACTCGGCTGCCCGTGTCTTAACTCGCACCAAGTCCCGTTCGCCCATCACCCCTGTGCTCGCTGACTTACATTGGCTCCCGGTTAAGCAGCGCCTCGATTTCAAAATTCTCATCCTTGTTTTCAAATCCCTCCATGGCCTCGCCCCTCCCCTATCTCTGTAATCTCCTTCAGCCCCACAACCCCCCTCCCCCCCCGAGATATCTGCACTCCTCTGATTCTGCCCTCTAATGATCCTGATTATAATCGCTCAACCATTGGTGGCCATGTCTTCTGTTGCCTGGGCCCTAAGCTCTGGAACTCCCTCCGTAATCCTCTCCGTCTCTCTACCTCTCTCTCCTCCTTCAAGACGCTCCTTAAAACCTACCTCTTTGACCAAGCTTTTGGTCACCTGTCCTAATATCTCCTTATGTGGCTCGGTGTCAAATTTTTGTCTGATAATCGCTCCTGTGAAGCGCCTTGGGACGTTTTACTACATTAAAGGCGCTATATAAATACAAATTGTTGTTGTTGAGATCCCATGACACTGGTGCAGGAAGAACAACATGTTCTGTCACTGCCTTGGCCAACATTCCTCCCTCAATCGACACCACTATCAGCAGTTTAACTGGCCATTCACCTTATTGCTGTTTCTGAGACCTTGCTGTTGTATTTGCCGACATTGCCGGGATTAGACTGGACAGGGATGGATGGGCGGCGCAGACACGATGGGCCGAAGGGCCTCTTTCTGTGCTGTAAAACTCTATGACTCTATGACGCTCTATGATTACAAAGTGACTGCACTTCAAAAAAAGCAACTCATTGGCGGTGAAATGCTCTAGGATGTTTCTGAGAGCTGTGATAAGGTGCGATGTAAATACAAGGTTTTATTTTATTTGTGTTTGTTCCAGTATCACAGTGCGTGAGCTGAACATTTGCAAAACTGTCAGCCTGTGGGAGCTTGCTGTGCGCAAATGGGCTGCTGTGTTTCCTACATTTCCACAGTGACTGCACTTCAAGAAAATGTGGCTCATTCTCTGTGAAATGCTGTGTTAGGGTTAGTGTGGGACTTCCTGAGGATGTGAAAGGTTCTATATAAATGCAAGCTCTTTGTTTCTAACAGCGAGAGAGATGTACACTGTAACCATGATTCAAATCCATTGACTTCCTCAACTGTTAAGCTCACCCTTCCAATTCAAACTAACAGAGTCAATATTGCATCACAGCCAACTTGAATGCAACAATTGCAGTCCTGTTGTATTCCTTGTGTTTGCATACCTTTCATCTCGCACTTACAACCAATACATCACTATTGTTTTGTCGGCAAACATGGCACACAGCAAGATCCCACAAATAGCAATCAGGTAAATAATCAGATGATCTGTTTTAGTGATGGTGACTGAGGGATAAATACTGGCCAGGACACCGGGGAGAACTCCCCAGCTCTGCTTCCAATCGAGAGGGCGTAATGTCAGTTTAATGTCTCATCTGAGAGATGGCACCTCCGACAGTGCAGCACTGAAAGGTCAGCCGAGATGACATACTCAAGTCTCCGGAGTGGGGCTTGAACCCATGGCTTTCTGACTCAGACGAGAGTGCTACCTACCCACTGAGCCACAGCTAACACCTTGTTCTGTGTATTCACAGTGAAAGTTCAACTGGGTGAGATCTTCAGGTGAATGCAAAGCATCAGACACGCTGGGGCAAGATGTCTTCTGTTGCTTTGTGTAGCAAAATCGGAAACTCATTCTTTATGTACACATTTGTGATTTCACTGCACATGAGGCACAGAGGAAATCCCCCCCCCCGCTTCCTCTACAACTTCTAGAAATTATAATTGACAGCAAAACTGACAACTACAGTAAGGCAGCAGAACACAGATACTGCTGAAAAATCCATTGAGTCGAGAAAGACTGTGCTCTGCTTTCTCACTGTAGTTGCAGCAAGAGATCAGCAAACAGTTTACCTGTTTTTTGCTTTTAAAGTTCCCTCGGAAGCGGAAGAGACCATGCTTTTACCTGCTTCCAATTTCCACAAAAAAAACTCTGGTCACTTTCATTGTTCCTAAAAACGGTTTCCCTGCAGGTTTTCATCCTCCATTGGAGGGGGTGGGACTTGCAAATAGCAAGCCCTGAAGGAAAGACTTACATTTCTATAGCGCCTTTCACGACCTCCAGACCTCCCAAAGCGCTTTACAGCCAATGAAGTACTTTTGAAGTGTAGTCACTGTTGTAATGTAAGTAACGTGGCAGCCAATTTGCGCACAGCAAGCGCCCACGAACAGCAATGTGATAATGACCAGACAATCTGTTTCAGTGATGTTGATTGAGATAAATATTGGCCAGGACACCGGGGAGAACTCCCCTGCTCGTCTTCGAAATAGTGCCGCGGGATCTTTTACATCCACCTGAGAGGGCAGACGGGGCCTCGGTTTAACGTCTCGTTAACAACCATTATACGTATAAACGGTAGCAAGTTCTGGAAAGACTGTATCATGATTCAAGTTTGGAGGGAGATTCTGAATAAAAGTTCTGAATTAAAATTTGTATTTAAGCAGGTCCTTTTGGCAACACAGAATACTGTTGTGGCGATATTTGGTAAAGCATGAAATATGTAAATTAATTTAATCTTTTCCTCAGGTTTTTTTGGGGCCTTTGAAATAAAAACTCGCACCTTAAACGGACGGACAGCTAAAGACCTGTCCCTGCGTATTACATGCAGATTATATAACTGTGGTATTTGAGGGAAGAAATGGATTCATTTATATCTATCTGCAGTGGGTACGGAAAAAACGATTTATTCATTTTGCAAGAGCCAAACAGAAAAATAAATACTTGCATCACTGTCTCAGAGGAGAACTCTGACAGACTTCTTTCCAAATCCTTTCAATAGAAATGTGTGCTTCTTTTACACCCCAGTAGCCTTCCATTTTTCAATAGTGTAACCTATGACTCACTGGGAGCAATGCCACAGCAGATATATATATGTGTGTGTGTGTTTATTTCTCTCTCTCTCACACACACAGCCTCTCTGTTTTCGCAAACACTCACAAACTTTACCTGAGTAGAGCTTTTGACATTCTTCCCCTCGCCCTTCTTCAAATAATTTTCAAAGAGACAATCAAAATGGCCGACTGGAAGCTGAGGAGAAACATTTGAGCAGTTGGGTTGACTCAATGCCACGGGTGCATCTTGAGGAAGTGTGCACACTGCACCTGCTCAGGCTGCAGGATCGGCCTTCAGCTAACAGGGTCACAGCTTTGGACAATAAGATGAAATCCAAACCTGAGCTTTTGGGAGAGGCTGAGGCCTTCAAGCAACACCTCTAAAAAAATATTAAATGATACAACAACCAATTAAGTGGGCAAAAGAAGTTAAGTTGGTACGAAATATGTCGTTTTTAGTCATAGAGTCTGTGATATCCGAGTGGTAAGGTCCGAAACTGAGAGCAGCGAGACCTTAGGAACAAAACGCAACTGTTTATTACATGGTGTAGCAGAGGAACATCTCATACAGGCTGCAAGCAAAGCACCCAATTCTTACTGCACGATGGCAAGATGGAGGATTCACCTCTGAGTCATACCCATAATGCAATGCCACATTACCTTAATAACTGGTGTACCAGGACATTGAGTACATGACCCATTACCTTAAATACTGGTGAATGTGAAACCTTAATCTTTGGCTCCATCTGGTGGATAACTTAAACATTACATCCCAGATTACTATAGAGTCATAATGGCACAGAAGGAGGCCATTCGGCCCATCGAGTCGGTGCCGGCTCTCTGTAGAGCAATCCAGTCAGTCCCATTCCCCCGCTCTATCCCCGTAGCCCTGCAAGTTTATTTCCCTCAAGTGCCTATCCAGTCTCCCCTTGAAAACATTGAGTGTCTCCACTTCCACCACTTCCATCAGCAGCGAATTCCAGGTCATCACCACTTGCTGCGTAAAAAAGTTTTTCCTCACGTACCCCCTGTATCTCTTGCCCAAAACCTTAAATCTGTGTCCCCTAGTCCTTGTACCATCAACTAGTAGGAACAGCCTTTCCCCGTCTAGCCTATCCAAACCTGTCATAATCTTGTACACCGCTATCAAATCACCCCTCAACCTCCTTTGCTCTAATGAAAACAAATCCAGCTTCTCCAACCTGTCCTTGTAGCTAAGATCCCCCATCCCCGGAACCATTCTGGTAAATCTCCTCTGCACCCTCTCAAGGGCCTTCACATCCTTCCTAAAGTGTGGTGACCAGAACTGGACGCAATACTCCAGTTGTGGCCTAACCAGCGCTTTATAAAGGTTCAGCATCACTTCTCTACTTTTGTACTCAATACCTCTATTTATGAAGCCCAAGGTCCCATATGCTTTGTTAACCACTCTCTCAATAGGTCCCACCACCTTCAGGGACCAATGCACATTAACTCCCAGGTCCCTCTGTCCCTGCACACTCTTTAAAACTGTGCCATTAAGTGTATATTGCCTCCCCCTGTTCCTTCTGCCAAAATGCAGCACCTCACACTTCTCTGTATTAAATTCCATCTGACACTTGTCTGCCCATTCTGCTAGCCTTTCTATGTCCTGTTGCAGTTGATTGGTATTATCCTCGCTGTTTGCCACACCCCCCAAGTTTGGTGTCATCTGCAAATTTAGAAATTCTACTCTGTATTCCAATATCCAGGTCATTTATATATATCAAAAAAGCAGTGGCCCCAGCACTGACCCTTGGGGAACACCACTGTCTACCATCCTCCAGTTTGAAAAACAGCCATTTACCACAACTCGCTGTTTTCTGTCCTTAAGCCAATTCCTTATCCAAGCTGCCACTGAACCACCTATTCCATGAGCCTCAATTTTGTTAACCAGCCTTCTATGTGGCACTTTGTCAAACACCTTCCTTTTGTTTCAAACCTTATTTTATTTTCTATTTTCTTTATTCACCATTTTGAACTTTAAAAGAGAAAGGAAGCCCTTAGTACAAATATTTCTCACAATAGGCCAGTAATTCCGTTCCCAACGTGTGAGTACGGACGGTGTACTCACGCGTGTGGCCGGAGGAGTTGCCGGATTCCAGCATGCACAGCGCATGCGCGGGAAACCGGCATTTCCTCTCCATTGAACTAAGGGGTTAAGAGGTCCAACGCGTGCGCGCAGGACTCTGCACGCACGCGTTGAACTTCCTTCGTTTAGACAGGTTTGCGCGTGTGCAAGGGCCTGAACTTTTTGGAAATGAAAAAAGGAGGCGTAAGGAGTGGATTCTTGAAGGTAAGTGGTCTATTATTTAAAATTATTACATTTTTTCCACAGATTCATTGTTTATAAGGACTTTACAGTAAGGTAAGTTTATTTTTAGACCCGAGTTTCGTAAAAAATTATTTTTTTCAAAAATTTTATTAATTGTTTTAAATAGTTTTTAAAAATTATTTATAGCTTATTTAATTATTGGGATTTTTTTTTAATTTTATTTAAAGTTAAACTAGTGTTTTGGGCGCCTGTACTTTTCATGAGTTTGACAGCTCTTACTCTCAAACTCATGAATGAGTTTCCCCTCCCCTGATTGGCTGCAGAGTGCTCACCTGATCCCAGCCGGCACATCGCACTAACTACGCCGCTGGATCAGGTAAGCACAGCGCGCCGACATCTGAACCGGGCCTGTGACAGGAAATGCAAGCAGGCCCGGGCTTCAGATGTCGGCGCGCCGGGTGAGTGCACATCGGGGGCTTGCCCCCGACACCAAGTTCTGGGCCCAATGTCTTATCTGTCTGTCTATCTGTTTGTCTGTCTCTCAGTCTGTCGCTCAGCCTGTCGGTCTGTCTATCAGTCTGTCTTTTAAAATGATTGTGTTTGTCTGTGTCTGTGCATTCCCAAACATCTCATTGATCTGTCGTAACCCTGTGACTCTTAATATATTATTGGTGGGACCAATCCCATACTCCTGACCCAAGTCGGAAGCAGCTTTTCTGCTCCTGGCCTTTCCCTCGCCCAGCAGCTTGAATCGAGAGCCACCTGTACCACATCTCCCCTTATAGAGCCTCTGGTCTCTCCCCTCCTGGCTGCAGGTGTCCATCTGTCTTCTCCTCTCCTGGCCCCAGCCTCTTCCCATATGGTCCCAGCCTCTGGCTTTTCCTCACCCCCTTCCTGTCTCTGGAACCAATCTCCCTTCTCCTGGTCTCGTATCAGCTCAGTTAGCTGGAGTATGGAGTTGCCTGTACATAGGAGCAGGAGGAGACCATTCAGCCCCGCGAGCCTGTTCCGCCATTCAATGAGGTCAACTCCTTTCCCCCCAAGCCTGGCTCCCAAGCTCAACAGGTTCAGCCTTGGTTTATATTGGCTGATGACCTCTCCCTGCAAAGCCTCTTTAATGTCACTGTGTGGGTCTCTCTGCTCCATCCTAGCTCTCCCTACTTGAGCCCCTGCTCACTCCCTGACCCAGTCTCTGGACTCGCAATTTCTCTCTTATCTGTGCCAATTGCAGTTTACCAGATGCCCCAGTTCCAGTTGGACAATGGCTCCAAAGCCCCTCCCCAACCCCATCTCCCCCCACCCCCGTAATGTCCTAGGCCCTGTCCTCCTATCCCCCATACTCCTTCCTGTCAGCTATGGCTCAGTGGGTGGCACTCTCGCCTCTGAGTCAGAAGGTCGTGGGTTCAAGTCCCACTCCAGAGAATTGAGCACATAATCTAGGCTGACACTCCAGTGCAGTGCTGAAGGAGTGCGGCACTGTCAGAGGTGCCATCTTTCGGATGAGACGTTAAACCGAGGCCCCGCCTGCCCTCTCAGGTGGATGTAAAAGATCCCATAGCATTATTTCAAAGAAGAGCAATATCAACTAACATAATTAAAACAGGTGATCTGATCATTATCACATTGCTAGTTGTGGGATCTTGCTGTGCACAAATTGGCTGCTGCGTTTCCTACATTACAACAGTGACTACACTTAATAAGTACTTCATTGGCTGTGAAGCGCTTTGGGAATGTCCTGAGGTCTTGAAAGGCGCTATAGGAATGCAAGTCTGTCTTTTTCATGGACAGAGGAGAGGAGTTCTGTGGCTTTCGGACTCTGGGAGAGGTGAGGGTAAAAGGGAAACAGTGAGAGATATACAGAAAGAGAGAGAAAGGAGACAGCCAACAAGTTGTACGTGAGGGGCATGCAGAAAAAAAGACTTACAGGAGGAGGGAGAGTGAGTGAGGAAAGAATTGGAGATGAACAGAGACACAGGTGACAATGAGAGGCACAGGGAGAGAGACAGGAGAAAGAGGGAGATATAAAATGACAAACAGAAGACAAAGAGAAAGACAGAATGGTGGAGACAGAAATAATTCGAACGTGGGAGGCATGCCGATAGACAGATGCAGGAAGGCATGGCTGTGAGCAATGCCATGGGAGATCAACTTGTCATTGAAAAGAACATCAAGAGCATTCCCTAATATACATAGAAACATAGAAGATAGGAGCAGGAATAGGCCATTCGGCCCCTCGAGCCTGCTCCGCCATTCAATGAGATTATGGCTGATCATCCAAATTCAGTACCCTGTCCCTGCTTTCTCCCCATATCCCTTGATCCCTTTAGCCTTAAGAAATATATCCAACTCCTTCTTGAATATATTTAATGAACTGGCCTCCACTGCCCTCTGTGGCAGAGAATTCCACAGGTTCACCACTCTCTGGGTGAAGAAATTCCTCCTCATCTCAGTCCTAAATGGCTTACCCCTTATCCTTAGACTGTGACCCCTGGTTCTGGACTCCCCCGCCATCGGGAACATCCTTCCTGCATCTAGTCTGTCTAGTTCTGTTAGAATTTGATAAGTTTCAATGAGATCCCCTCTCATTCTTCTAAACTCTAGCGAATACAAGCCCAATTGACCCAATCTCTCTTCATACGTCATTCCTGCCATCCCAGGTATCAGCCTGGTGAATCTTTGCTGCACTCCCTCCATGGCAAGAACATCCTTCCTCAGATTAGGTGACCAAAACTGCACACAATACTCAAGGTGTGGTCTCACCAAGGCCCTGTACAACTGCAGCAAGACATCCTTGCTCCTGTACTCAAATCCTCTCGCTATGAAGGCCAACATACCATTTGCCTTCTTAACCGCCTGATGCACCTGCATGCTTACCTTCAGCGACTGGTGCATAAGGACACCCAGGTCTCGTTGCTCTTCCCCTTTTCCCAATCTATTGCCATTCAGATAATAATCTGCCTTCCTGTTTTTGCCACCAAAGTGGATAACCTCGCATTTATCCACAATATACTGCATTTGCCATGCATCTGCCCAATCACCCAACCTGTCCAAATCATACTGGAGTTTATCTGCATCCTCCTCACAGCACACACGCCCACCCAGCTTTGTGTCATCTGCAAACTTGGAGATATTACATCTCGTTCCCTCATCTAGATCATTTATATATATTGTGAATAACTGGGGTCCTAGGACTGATCCCTGCGGTACCCCACTAGTCACTGCTTGCCACTCGGAAAAAGACCCGTTTATTCCAACTCTTTGCTTCCTGTCTGCCAACCAGTTCTCGATCCAAGTCAGTACCTTACCCCCAATCCCATGTGCTTTAACTTTGCACGCTAATCTCTTATGCGGGACCTTATTGAAAGCCTTCTGAAAGTCCAAATACACCACATCCACTGGTTCTCCCTTATCTATTCTACCAGTTACATCCTCAAAAAATTCCAGTAGATTAGTCAAGTATGATTTACCTTTTGCAAATCCATGTTGACTTTGTCTGATCCTATCACTGTTTTCCAAGTGCTCTGCTATTACATCTTTTATAATGGACTCTAGCATTTCCTCCACTACCAATGTCAGGCTTACCGGTCTATAATTCCCCATTTTCTCTCTTCCACCTTTTTTGAATAGTGGGGTTACATTAGCTACCCTCCAATCCATGGGAACTGTTCCAGAGTCCATAGAATTTTGGAAGATGACCAGCAATGTATCTACTATTTCTAGGGCCACTTCCTTAAGTACCCTAGGATGTAGATTATCAGGCCCTGGGGATTTATCGGCCTTCAATCCCATCAATTTCCCTAACACCATTTCCCTACAAATACTGATTTCATTCAGTTCCTCCCTCTCACTATGTTCCCCGACATCTCTGGGAGGTTATTTGTGTCCTCCTTTGTGAAGACAGAACCAAAGTATGTATTTAATTGGTCCACCATTTCTTTGTTCCCCATTATAAATTCCCCTGATTCTGACTGCAAGGGACCTACGCTTGACTTCACCAATCTTTTTCTCTTCACATATCTATAGAAGCTTTTACAGTCAGTTTTTATGTTCCCTGCAAGCTTACTCTCATACTCTATTTTCCCCCTCTTAATTAATCCCTTTGTCCTCCTTTGCTGAATCCTAAACTGCTCCCAGTCCTCAGGTTTGCTGCTTTTCCTGGCCAATTTGTATGTCCTCTCCTTGGATCTTATGCTATCCCTAATTTCCCTTGTTAGCCACGGTTGAGTCACCTTTTTTGTTTTATTTTTATGCCAAACAGGGATGAACAAATTCTGTAGTTCATCCATGCGATCTTTAAATGTTTGCTATTGCCTACCATCAACCCTTTAAGTAATGTTCCCCAATCCATCCTAGGCAACTCGCGCCTCATACCATCGTAGTTTCCTTTATTTAAATTCAGGACCCTAGTCTCTGAGTCAAATACTTCACTCTCCATCTTAATGAAGAATTCTATCATACTTTGGTCGCTCCGCCCCAAGGGGCCTCGCACAACAAGATTGCTAATTAATCCTTTCTCATGCAGCATGGTGGCATAGTGGTTAGCACTGTTGCCTCACAGCGCCAGGGACCCGGGTTCAAATCCGGCCTCGGGTGACTGTCTGTGTGGAGTTTGCACATTCTCCCCGTGTTTGCGTGGGTTTTCTCCGGGTGCTCCGGTTTCCTCCCACAGTCCAAAGATGTGCGGGTTAGGTTGATTGACCATGATAAAAATTGACCCTTAGTGTTAGGGGGGATTAAATACGTGGGGTTACGGGGTTACGGGGATAGGTCTTGGGTGGGATGGCTGTCGGTGTAGGGACCGGGTGCTAGGGTTTGGATGATCAGCCATGATCTCGTTGAATGGCGGAGCAGGCTCGAAGGGCCGAATGGCCTACTCCTGCTCCTATCTCCTATGTTTCCTATTACATAATACCCAGTCTAAGATGATCTGTGATATCTTCAGTTCAGTGACTGAGATTCGCTCGCAGAGAATCCAGCCATTTTGGATCTCCCTTCACACGCCAATAATGTGCATTAAGTGATGGGCATTGTGGGTATCTCGGTGTGCGCTTAAAGGTGCTTTTGTACCGGGGTTGTTTTCATTCAGATATCAGCCGACTGATGTCCGTGAGCCCAGTCGGCTCGAAAACCCCTTAATAAACTGGTGGGAATAACTATCCGCGTCCATGGCGGAGCACACGTGGGTGTGTTCTTAAAGGGGCAGCCGCCGCAGAAATGAACTCACCTTTTATACTCTCAGACAACGAGCACTAAAGACCCGGGCTGACTTCCTGAACTGGTTAATGTCTCCAATCAAATCGCGCGGGCAAAGGAATGTCAGGCCGACAACGCGCTTGGCATTCGAACGCCATTATCGCCAATGCTCGTTCCCGCCCTGAGCCCTTCACGGTGCTCAGTCGACCAGTCAGCACAAGCAGTCTGAACAAATTGGAATTTCTGTTGCAGAGCCTGCGATTGTGCATGCTGCAACCCATATCGACATTGCTAACAGGAAGTCTGTGGGATGGAGGTGTGATTCAGTGTCTCTCTTATTTTCCTGGTGCCAGGTTGTACATTAAACAGCAGCAAAAGAAAGCAACACTTCGAATGTTGTCTGAACCTATTTTTCCACTGGCAGTGCTAGTTATTATTGCACAGAGCACTGTGTATCTGTATGCCCTCCTCTTTCCCCACCCCTCCGCACCACCACCCTCCCCCTGTCTCCCTGGGCTCGACTGATTTTTTAACCTGCCTTCCTTCTTGTGGTCTATACTGAACGAGAACAGTTGGTTTTTTTTTTCTGACCTGTTTCACGCACTGAACACTGTGCTTTCTGGTGCAAGAAAACAAGAATCTTATCTATCTATATGCAGAAGGTTGCTGTGCTCTGTCTGGATTTCTTTGAACTGTGCAGTTACTCCTGCTCAGGCTGGATTGTAGATGCTGCACTGCACTGCAGTGGCAGGCCAGACCCACACACCGAGCTTGCTCAAGGTAAGAGGATCTTCGAGGCTTCGCTTCCCCTCTGCATTGCGATGCTTCGAGAGGGGGCTTGACCGACGGTACTACTGCCCCGGTTCTGAAAGAATGATTGTAAAAGAAGCAAACTTTCATTTCATTTAATGGGTGTAGAGAGAATCGTCTTGAAGGGTATTAGTGCAGGGGCAAAGTAGAATTACTGCGAGATCTCGTGCCCAAGATTGAATTGCAGTTAGTTTAATGATTGAGACGGCTGTTTTATCATGTTTCGAGGTTCCCAGTAGCTGATCTGCCTGAGCGCTGCGTTCAGTATTCCAGATGTTTCGGGGCTGCAGTTCCGTCTCTTTGGAGGAGCTGTTTTTTTATTGAGCTGCTTTTTGTTGTTCTTTGCTCAATTTTCTCCTCTTCTCTTTTGACTGGGGTTGTTTTTTTTGGAGCTGGGCCGTCCAGTGTGGTCTGTCTGACTTTGGTGGGCTGGAAGTCCTAAAATAACCTCCCCCCACCAACACCCTGAGCTTTTAAAATAGAAATCCATTGCCTCGTTTTTATGATGTGGGGAACTTAGTATTAAAAAGCCTGGAAATGAGAGTTCCCGATAAAAGAAGGAACGAGTTGTATTGATCTCACACCTCTGGGCAACATCTCAAAGTGCTGCAGGTACAATAAATTACTTGAACGCAAATGTATACTAAGGAGATTCACGTACAAATGCGCTAAGCCATGATCCCAACCCCTCTTTTGTAGTTGGCTGAAGGAGTGGCCACCCTTCAGTGCATACTTGGATATGCACTTGAAGTGCTGTAACCTACAGGGCTACGGACCAAGAACTGGAAAGTGGGGTTAGGCTGGAGAGCTCTTTTTCGGCCGGCACAGACACGACGGGCCAAATGGCCTCCCTCTGTACCGTAAATTTCTATGACACCCTACTCTTAATGGCATGGATTCACAGCAGCGTACTATTCCACCACAAGGGGCATTGCGGCTCACCCTGATTCTATTCCCATCCAATGACTACACCCAGGGTCGCTGGTTAGTGATCAGGAGCTGATTTCCCCCCCCACCTCCCTAATCCAGGCACACTGAGGACCAATTCTAGTGCCCCTACCATCGCCTTCACTGGGATCAGCTAATTCAGCCCAGACCGGTGATCAAACCTGGGACCTTCCGAATCTCACGGCTCAGTACCACACACCGAGCTATTGTGGCAGCTCAGGAGATTTAACTTGCTTCAGGATCCATTCGGAGCTCAGAATGAACTTGGATGGCTTTGGGGCCGATCTCACTGGAGGACCTACAACTGGTCCCAGGAGGATGGTAGGGTCCGGGTTTACACTTGCCATTGCCCACAGTGCCAATCACTGAGAGGGAGAGGAGGTGGGGGGGGGGGAAGAAAGAGTCATCACCGTCACTCAGTGTAGAACTGGGAGGTTATACCTATTAGGAAAGATTGAACAGGCTGGGGCTCTTGTCTCTAGAAAAGAGAAGGCTGAGGGGTGACCTGATAGAGGACTTTAAAATTACGAAGGGGTTTCGATAGGGTCGACGTAGAGAAGATGTTTCCACTTGTGGGGGAGACCAGAACTAGAGGTCATCAATATAAGATAGTCACCCTGAAATCCAATAGAGAATTCAGGAGAAACTTCTTTATCCAGAGTGGTGAGAATGTGGAACTCGCTACCACAGGGAGTGGTTGAGGCGAATGGTATAGATACATTTAAGGGGAAGCTAGATAAGCCTCCTTGAAAAAGTGTAACATCCCCACCGACACCTGGGAATCCCTGGCCCAAGACCGCACAAAGTGGAGGCGAAGCAACCGGGAAGGCGCCGAACACCTCGAGTCTCTGCGCCGGGAGCAAGCAGAAGCCAAGCGCAGGCAGCGCAAGGAGCGCACGTCAACCCAAGCACCCCACCCACCCCGTCGACCCAAGCACCCCACCCACCCGCCCCTTCAACCACCGTCTGCCCCACCTGTGACAGAGACTGTCGGTCCCGCACTGGACTCATCAGTCACCTGAGAACTCATTGTTAGTGTGGAAGCAAGTCATCCTCGGCTCATGAGGGAGAAAGAAACAGAAGGATATGTTGATGGGGTTAGATGAAGAGGGGTGGGAGGAGGCTCGTGTGGAGCAGAAACACCGGTACGGACCTGTGGGGCCGAATGGCCTGTTTCTGTGCTGTGAATTCTGTGTAATGTAACATGGGAATGACTGCCTCCTTAGTCACAGTTGATGGATGAGCTGGGAACCTGGATAAACAGGGAGTATCTTGTAGTCAGGCTGTGGAATAAAAACTGTAACCTATTTCACATTGTTCATTGTAGGTTGGAGATGCTGGACATTGATGAGCCCCAGTTAGGAACAGCTGATTTTCATTCACCAATGCCCAGAAGGGTATCATCGCTAATGCAGTCCGTTATCAGGCAGGGAGTCAGCTCATGATGTTTCCGCTACTGAACCCAGCGGCCTTATCACAGAGGCAGAGTCAGAGACCCAGACCTTTGTGGGTCGATGATCTTGCCACCTGGGCATGGGAGCTGGATTCAGTCGCGGGGAAACACTGGCCGTCAACCCACGGACCTGTCCCACAATCCAACCTAAACAAGTGCCAGGATTTCTGGTAAATAAAGTGGGGGGGAGAGGCAAGGAATGTTGTTGATACAGTCGGTGAGGAGAGAGGGAGGGAGGGAGCGGGGGAAGAGGCTTAAAGAGAAAGAAAAAAACCCAGCGACTAACTGACAGGCTGGCTTGGCATCAGCAAGTATTTCAACCACAAATCAAAAAAGCTTGCCTCCTGATCACTGGATAAAACCTATGGCACTGCAGCAGCGATTAGAGTCTGACTGCTGACTGTACACATTTAGCCTGAACTCTCTCTCTCTCTCTGCCTCTGTAGGTGCCCTGTACTGAAGCCAGCCCTGTGAGGTAGCACCCAGCAGAAATGGATCAGAAAGTGTGGACGACACTGAGCCCTGACGAGTTTGCTCAGCTTCACAAGTACATTGAGTGTAAGTAGGACAAGTGCTTGCGATTGCCTCTGACGGGTGTCGCTGTGCCCTCCTGGGCCTTGCCCAGTAGCCATCGCTTCTTTGCTGGGATTTTACTGCTGTTCTTGGTGACTGGGGCCGAAATCAAATATTTCGCGTTCAAAGCCTAAATCCTCGCGGTTCGTACTGGTTGGGTGAAGAGAAAGGGGCGGGGGATGGGAGGCAAGCTCACCAGCAGCCCCAGCTCCACCGCTCCCCCCCCCCACCCCTGCTGCCAGCACGTATCAGAAAATCACAGGCAACATGCCCACAGTCTTCCGATCTGTGCGGCCTGCAGGTAAGGTCTCTCGTCACCAGCAGGGACGGGGAGAATTGCCCCCTGAATGCCACCATTTCATGACGTTGAAGCCGCAGCTCAGTAAGTGCACTCCCCAGGTAGGCCTCAGGCTGGTGACGATCGGGGCGATACAATTACACACATTGTCCCAGGGCGAGAGAGGAGAAAGTGAGCCAGGGCTCCCACTCCTGACCACTAACCAGTGACGCTTATTGGAATGTGTGTGTGTGTGTGTCTCTGCTGTGATCTCCTGCAAATGACTGCCTTCATCTGAAAACAAACTGAGGAGAAACTCCAGGCCTTACAAGCACTAAACTGTGCGTGACTGTGTTCCACAGATGTTGTTGCCATGGTACCAGCAGGACTGGAGCAAACATTGCCACAGAGTATTTAATTGCGCTGTGTCTATCCATATCCCTTTAAACTTCAATCCCATTTAGATCCCAGCCATTCATTCAGCTCCTTAATAAAGAAGGAACCTAAACTGCATTTTTGCTGGGAACCTGCTCACATCTCTACTAATCTGTGTGGATGAAACTTCCTTTAATCTCCAGCTTTCTTTGAAAGATTTCAATTTTGCACTTCTGGCCTTGTGTCCTGTAATCAGGATTTAAAGACGCATGTGCACAACCTAATGCCACCCCCACTCCCTGAGGGGGTGTCACAGTGATATCCCCCCCCCCCCCACCAGCCTCCACATTCAACGGATCATCCTCCGGCATTTCCGCCACCTCCAAAGTGATCCCACCACCAAACACATCTTCCCCTCCCCTCCCCTTTCAGCATTCCGTAGGGACCACTCCCTCCGAGACACCCTAGTCCACTCCTCTATCACCCCAAACAGCCCTTCCCCTTCGCCTGGCACCTTCCCGTGCAAGCGGAGGAGATGTAACACCTGCCCCTATACCTCCCCCCCCTTCCCACTGTCCAGGGCCCCAAACACCCCTTCCAGGTGAAACAGCGATTTACTTGTACTTCTTGCAATCTAGTATCAAATCAAAAAAAAAAATCAAATCAACTTTTATTGTCATTGTTAGTGCACAAGTGCAGTACAACGAAATGTAGGCTTGCGGCTCCCGAGAGTGTACATTTGGATTAAGACATTTAAACATTCAACATACATTTGGCTTGTAATACATTAACATAAATATAACCATAATAAAGTGCATTGGCAGATGTGCAGGCTTTAGAGTTTATTTGTGGAGTTCAGTAGGATGACAGCCCTGGGAAAGAAGCTGTTCCTAAATCTGGTCGTACGGGTGCGAATGCATCTGTAGCGTCTCCCAGATGGCAGGAGGGCGAACAGACTGTGGCTGGGGTGGGTAGGGTCTTTGATGATGGACCGTGACCTCCGTAGACAGCGTTTCTGGTATATGTGCTCTATGGTCGGTAGCCGGGTGCCGGTAATGCGTTGGGCAGCTTTGAGTACCCGCTGCAGGGCTTTCCGGTCATAGTAGCTACAGCTGCCATACCATACTGTGATACAGTTCGTCAGGATGCTCTCTATTGTGCAGCGGTAAAAGTTAGAGATACTGTATTCGCTGCTCACGATACGGTCTCCTCTACATTGGGGAGACCAAACGCAGATTGGGTGACCGCTTTGCGGAACACCTCCGTTCAGTCCGTAAGGATGACCCCGAGCTTCCGGTCGCCTGTCATTTTAATTCACCGCTCCATTCCCACTCTGACCTCACCGCCCTTGGCCTCTTGTACTGTTCCACGGAAGCTCAACGTAAACTCGAGGAACAGCACCTCATCTTCCGATTAGGCACTTTACAGCCTTCCGGACTCAATATCGAGTTCAACAATTTCAGATCATAACCTCGGCCCCTATCACAGATTTTTTCTTGTAATTTTTCCACTCCTTTCCCCCGCCCCCCACTTTCCTTCTGTTTCTCTCTCACACCTGGCAGCTATCTCTTGCCCTGCCAGTACACTTCACACCTAATCTCAGCCTATTACCATCTCGTCTAGCTCTTTTGTTTCTTTCACTTCTTTTGTCCGATCGCAGCCCTGCCTTCAATCTAATTTCTTTTCTTTCCAGTTCTGAAGAAGGGTTTGACCCAAAACGTTGACTCTGTTTCTCTCTCCACGGATGTTGCCTGACCTGCTGAGTTTTTCCAGTGTTTTCTGTTGTTATTTCGGATTTCCAGCATCCGCAGTATTTTGCTATCGTGGTGTCACAGTGACATCCCCCCCCACTCCCTGAGGTGGTGTCACAGCGATATCTCCCCCCCACTCCCTGAGGTGGTGTCACAGCGATATCTCCCCCCCACTCCCTGAGGTGGTGTCACAGCGATATCTCCCCCCCACTCCCTGAGGTGGTGTCACAGCGATATCTCCCCCCCACTCCCTGAGGTGGTGTCACAGTGATATCTCCCCCCCACTTCCTGAGGTGGTGTCACAGTGATATCTCCCCCCCACTCCCTGAGGTGGTGTCACAGTGATATCCCCCCCACTCCCTGAGGTGGTGTCACAGCGATATCTCCCCCCCACTCCCTGAGGTGGTGTCACAGCGATATCTCCCCCCCACTCCCTGAGGTGGTGTCACAGCGATATCTCCCCCCCACTCCCTGAGGTGGTGTCACAGCGATATCTCCCCCCCACTCCCTGAGGTGGTGTCACAGTGATATCTCCCCCCCACTTCCTGAGGTGGTGTCACAGTGATATCTCCCCCCCACTCCCTGAGGTGGTGTCACAGTGATATCCCCCCCCCACTCCCTGAGGTGGTGTCACAGTGATATCCCCCCCCACTCCCTGAGGTGGTGTCACAGTGATATCCCCCCCCCACTCCCTGAGGTGGTGTCACAGTGATATCTCCCCCCAACTCCCTGAGGTGGTGTCACAGTGATATCTCCCCCCCAACTCCCTGAGGTGGTGTCACAGTGATATCCCCCCCCCACTCCCTGAGGTGGTGTCACAGTGATATCTCCCCCCCCCACTCCCTGAGGGGGTGTCACAGCGATATCCCCCCCCCACTCCCTGAGGTGGTGTCACAGTGATATCCCCCCCCACTCCCTCAGGTGGTGTCACAGTGATATCCCCCCCCACTCCCTCAGGTGGTGTCACAGTGATATCCCCCCCCCACTCCCTGAGGTGGTGTCACAGTGATATCCCCCCCCCACTCCCTGAGGTGGTGTCACAGTGATATCCCCCCCTCACTCCCTGAGGTGGTGTCACAGTGATATCCCCCCCCCACTCCCTGAGGTGGTGTCACAGTGATATCCCCCCCCCACTCCCTGAGCGGATGTCACAGTGATATCTCCCCCCCCCACTCCCTGAGGTGGTGTCACAGTGATATCCCCCCCTCACTCCCTGAGGTGGTGTCACAGTGATATCCCCCCCTCACTCCCTGAGGTGGTGTCACAGTGATATCCCCCCCTCACTCCCTGAGGTGGTGTCACAGTGATATCCCCCCCCACTCCCTGAGGTGGTGTCACAGTGATATCCCCCCCCACTCCCTGAGGTGGTGTCACAGTGATATCCCCCCCCACTCCCTGAGGTGGTGTCACAGCGATATCTCTCCCCCCCACTCCCTGAGGTGGTGTCACAGTGATATCCCCCCCCACTCCCTGAGGTGGTGTCACAGTGATATCCCCCCCCCCCCACTCCCTGAGGTGGTGTCACAGTGATATCCCCCCCCAACTCCCTGAGGTGGTGTCACAGTGATATCCCCCCCCCACTCCCTGAGGTGGTGTCACAGTGATATCACCCCCCCACTCCCTGAGGTGGTGTCACAGTGATAGCTCCCCCCAACTCCCTGAGGTGGTGTCACAGTGATATCTCCCCCCCACTCCCTGAGGGGGTGTCACAGTGATATCCCCCCCCACTCCCTGAGGTGGTGTCACAGTGATATCCCCCCCAACTCCCTGAGGTGGTGTCACAGCGATATCCCCCCCCACTCCCTGAGGTGGTGTCACAGTGATATCCCCCCCCACTCCCTGAGGTGGTGTCACAGTGATATCCCCCCCCACTCCTTGCGGTGGTGTCACAGTGATATCCCCCCCCACCTCCCTGAGGTGGTGTCACAGTGATATCTCCCCCCCCCACTCCCTGAGGGGGTGTCACAGCGATATCCCCCCCCCACTCCCTGAGGTGGTGTCACAGTGATATCTCCCCCCACTCCATGAGGTGGTGTCACAGTGATATCCCCCCCCACTCCCTGAGGTGGTGTCACAGTGATATCTCCCCCCACTCCATGAGGTGGTGTCACAGTGATATCCCCCCCCACTCCCTGAGGTGGTGTCACAGTGATATCCCCCCCCACTCCCTGAGGTGGTGTCACAGTGATATCTCCCCCCCACTCCCTGAGGTGGTGTCACAGTGATATCACCCCCCCACTCCCTGAGGTGGTGTCACAGTGATATCCCCCCCCCACTCCCTGAGGTGGTGTCACAGCGATATCCCCCCCCCCCACTCCCTGAGGTGGTGTCACAGTGATATCACCCCCCCCACTCCCTGAGGTGCTGTCACAGTGATATCACCCCCCCACTCCCTGAGGTGGTGTCACAGCGATATCCCCCCCACTCTCTGAGGTGGTGTCAGAGTGATATCCCCCCCCCACTCCCTGAGGTGGTGTCACAGTGATATCCCCCCCCCCACTCCCTGAGGTGGTGTCACAGCGATATCCCCCCCCACTCCCTGAGGTGGTGTCACAGTGATATCCCCTCCCCACTTCCTGAGGTGGTGTCACAGCGATATCTCCCCACCCCACTCCCTGAGGTGGTGTCACAGTGATAGCTCCCCCCAACTCCCTGAGGTGGCGTCACAGTGATATCTCCCCCCCACTCCCTGAGGGGGTGTCACAGTGATATCCCCCCCCACTCCCTGAGGTGGTGTCACAGTGATATCCCCCCCCACTCCCTGAGGTGGTGTCACAGCGATATCCCCCCCAACTCCCTGAGGTGGTGTCACAGCGATATCCCCCCCCACTCCCTGAGGTGGTGTCACAGCGATATCCCCCCCCACTCCCTGAGGTGGTGTCACAGTGATATCCCCCCCACTCCCTGAGGTGGTGTCACAGTGATATCCCCCCCCACTCCGTGAGGTGGTGTCACAGTGATATCCCCCCCCACCTCCCTGAGGTGGTGTCACAGTGATATCTCCCCCCCCCCCACTCCCTGAGGTGTTGTCACAGTGATATCTCCCCCCCTACTCCCTGAGGTGGTGTCACAGTGATATCTCCCCCCCCCACTCCCTGAGGTGGTGTCACAGTGATATCTCCCCCCCTACTCCCTGAAGTGGTGTCACAGTGATATCTCCCCCCACCACTCCCTGAGGTGGTGTCACAGTGGTATTCCCCCCCCACTCCCTGAGGTGGTGTCACAGTGATATCCCCCCCCACTCCCTGAGGTGGTGTCACAGTGATATCCCCCCCCACTCCCTGAGGTGGTGTCACAGTGATATCCCCCCCCACTCCCTGAGGTGGTGTCACAGTGATATCCCCCCCCACTCCCTGAGGTGGTGTCACAGTGATATCCCCCCCCACTCCCTGAGGTGGTGTCACAGTGATATCCCCCCCCACTCCCTGAGGTGGTGTCACAGTGATATCCCCCCCCCACTCCCTGAGGTGGTGTCACAGTGATATCCCCCCCACTCCCTGAGGTGGTGTCACAGTGATATCCCCCCCCCACTCCCTGAGGTGGTGTCACAGCGATATCTCTCCCCCCCACTCCCTGAGGTGGTGTCACAGTGATATCCCCCCCCCACTCCCTGAGGTGGTGTCACAGTGATATCCCCCCCACTCCCTGAGGTGGTGTCACAGTGATATCTCCCCCCCAACTCCCTGAGGTGGTGTCACAGTGATATCCCCCCCCCACTCCCTGAGGTGGTGTCACAGCGATATCCCCCCCCACTCCCTGAGGTGGTGTCACAGTGATATCCCCCCCCCCCACTCCCTGAGGTGGTGTCACAGTGATATCCCCCCCCAACTCCCTGAGGTGGTGTCACAGTGATATCCCCCCCCCCACTCCCTGAGGTGGTGTCACAGTGATATCACCCCCCCACTCCCTGAGGTGGTGTCACAGTGATAGCTCCCCCCAACTCCCTGAGGTGGTGTCACAGTGATATCTCCCCCCCACTCCCTGAGGGGGTGTCACAGTGATATCCCCCCCCACTCCCTGAGGTGGTGTCACAGTGATATCCCCCCCAACTCCCTGAGGTGGTGTCACAGCGATATCCCCCCCCCACTCCCTGAGGTGGTGTCACAGTGATATCCCCCCCCACTCCCTGAGGTGGTGTCACAGTGATATCCCCCCCCCACTCCTTGCGGTGGTGTCACAGTGATATCCCCCCCCACCTCCCTGAGGTGGTGTCACAGTGATATCTCCCCCCCCCCACTCCCTGAGGGGGTGTCACAGCGATATCCCCCCCCCACTCCCTGAGGTGGTGTCACAGTGATATCTCCCCCCACTCCATGAGGTGGTGTCACAGTGATATCCCCCCCCACTCCCTGAGGTGGTGTCACAGTGATATCCCCCCCCCCACTCCCTGAGGTGGTGTCACAGTGATATCTCCCCCCCACTCCCTGAGGTGGTGTCACAGTGATATCACCCCCCCACTCCCTGAGGTGGTGTCACAGTGATATCCCCCCCCCCACTCCCTGAGGTGGTGTCACAGCGATATCCCCCCCCCCACTCCCTGAGGTGGTGTCACAGTGATATCCCCCCACACTCCCTGAGGTGCTGTCACAGTGATATCACCCCCCCACTCCCTGAGGTGGTGTCACAGCGATATCCCCCCCACTCTCTGAGGTGGTGTCACAGTGATATCCCCCCCCACTCCCTGAGGTGGTGTCACAGTGATATCCCCCCCCCACTCCCTGAGGTGGTGTCACAGCGATATCGCCCCCCACTCCCTGAGGTGGTGTCACAGTGATATCCCCCCCCCACTTCCTGAGGTGGTGTCACAGCGATATCTCCCCCCCCCACTCCCTGAGGTGGTGTCACAGTGATAGCTCCCCCCAACTCCCTGAGGTGGCGTCACAGTGATATCTCCCCCCCACTCCCTGAGGTGGTGTCACAGTGATATCCCCCCCCCACTCCCTGAGGTGGTGTCACAGCGATATCCCCCCCCACTCCCTGAGGTGGTGTCACAGTGATATCCCCTCCCCACTTCCTGAGGTGGTGTCACAGCGATATCTCCCCACCCCACTCCCTGAGGTGGTGTCACAGTGATAGCTCCCCCCAACTCCCTGAGGTGGCGTCACAGTGATATCCCCCCCAACTCCCTGAGGTGGTGTCACAGCGATATCCCCCCCCCACTCCCTGAGGTGGTGTCACAGTGATAGCTCCCCCCAACTCCCTGAGGTGGTGTCACAGCGATATCCCCCCCAACTCCCTGAGGTGGTGTCACAGCGATATCCCCCCCCACTCCCTGAGGTGGTGTCACAGCGATATCCCCCCCCACTCCCTGAGGTGGTGTCACAGTGATATGCCCCCCACTCCCTGAGGTGGTGTCACAGTGATATCCCCCCCCACTCCGTGAGGTGGTGTCACAGTGATATCCCCCCCCACCTCCCTGAGGTGGTGTCACAGTGATATCTCCCCCCCCCACTCCCTGAGGTGGTGTCACAGTGATATCTCCCCCCCTACTCCCTGAGGTGGTGTCACAGTGATATCTCCCCCCCCCACTCCCTGAGGTGGTGTCACAGTGATATCTCCCCCCCTACTCCCTGAGGTGGTGTCACAGTGATATCTCCCCCCACCACTCCCTGAGGTGGTGTCACAGTGGTATTCCCCCCCCACTCCCTGAGGTGGTGTCACAGTGATATCCCCCCCCACTCCCTGAGGTGGTGTCACAGTGATATCCCCCCCCACTCCCTGAGGTGGTGTCACAGTGATATCCCCCCACTCCCTGAGGTGGTGTCACAGTGATATCCCCCCCCCACTCCCTGAGGTGGTGTCACAGCGATATCTCTCCCCCCCCACTCCCTGAGGTGGTGTCACAGTGATATCCCCCCCACTCCCTGAGGTGGTGTCACAGTGATATCTCCCCCCCAACTCCCTGAGGTGGTGTCACAGTGATATCCCCCCCCCACTCCCTGAGGTGGTGTCACAGCGATATCCCCCCCCACTCCCTGAGGTGGTGTCACAGTGATATCCCCCCCCCACTCCCTGAGGTGGTGTCACAGTGATATCCCCCCCCAACTCCCTGAGGTGTTGTCACAGTGATATCCCCCCCCCACTCCCTGAGGTGGTGTCACAGTGATATCACCCCCCCACTCCCTGAGGTGGTGTCACAGTGATAATACCCCCCCACTCCCTGAGGTGGTGTCACAGTGATATCTCCCCCCCAACTCCCTGAGGTGGTGTCACAGTGATATCTCCCCCCCCCCACTCCCTGAGGTGGTGTCACAGTGATAGCTCCCCCCAACTCCCTGAGGTGGTGTCACAGTGATATCTCCCCCCCCCCACTCCCTGAGGGGGTGTCACAGTGATATCCCCCCCCACTCCCTGAGGTGGTGTCACAGTGATATCCCCCCCCCACTCCCTGAGGTGGTGTCACAGCGATATCTCCCCCCAACTACCTGAGGTGGTGTCACAGCGATATCCACCCCCACTCCCTGAGGTGGTGTCACAGTGATATCCCCCCCCACTCCGTGAGGTGGTGTCACAGTGATATCCCCCCCCCACCTCCCTGAGGTGGTGTCACAGTGATATCTCCCCCCCCCCACTCCCTGAGGGGGTGTCACAGCGATATCCGCCCCCCACTCCCTGAGGTGGTGTCACAGTGATATCCCCCCCCACTCCCTCAGGTGGTGTCACAGTGATATCCCCCCCCCACTCCCTGAGGTGGTGTCACAGTGATATCCCTCCCCCACCTCCCTGAGGTGGTGTCACAGCGATATCCCCCCCCTCACTCCCTGAGGTGGTGTCACAGTGATATCCCCCCCCACTCCCTGAGGTGGTGTCACAGTGATATCCCCCCCCACTCCCTGAGGTGGTGTCACAGTGATATCCCCCCCCACTCCCTGAGGTGGTGTCACAGTGATATCTCTCCCCCACTCCCTGAGGTGGTGTCACAGTGATATCTCCCCCCCACTCCCTGAGGTGGTGTCACAGTGATATCTCCCCCCCAACTCCCTGAGGTGGTGTCACAGTGATATCCCCCCCCACTCCCTGAGGTGGTGTCACAGCGATATCCCCCCCCCACTCCCTGAGGTGGTGTCACAGTGATATCCCCCCCCCACTCCCTGAGGTGGTGTCACAGTGATATCCCCCCCCAACTCCCTGAGCTGGTGTCACAGTGATATCCCCCCCCCCCACTCCCTGAGGTGGTGTCACAGTGATATCACCCCCCCACTCCCTGAGGTGGTGTCACAGTGATATCCCCCCCCCCCCACTCCCTGAGGTGGTGTCACAGTGATATCTCCCCCCCACTCCCTGAGGTGGTGTCACAGTGATATCCCCCCCCCCACTCCCTGAGGTGGTGTCACAGTGATATCCCCCCCCCAACTCCCTGAGGTGGTGTCACAGTGATATCCCCCCCCCCACTCCCTGAGGTGGTGTCACAGTGATATCCCCCCCAACTCCCTGAGGTGGTGTCACAGCGATATCCCCCCCCACTCCCTGAGGTGGTGTCACAGTGATATCCCCCCCCACTCCGTGCGGTGGTGTCACAGTGATATCCCCCCCCCACCTCCCTGAGGTGGTGTCACAGTGATATCTCCCCCCCCACTCCCTGAGGGGGTGTCACAGCGATATCCCCCCCCCACTCCCTGAGGTGGTGTCACAGTGATATCTCCCCCCACTCCCTGAGGTGGTGTCACAGTGATAACCCCCCCCACTCCCTGAGGTGGTGTCACAGTGATATCCCCCCCCCACTCCCTGAGGTGGTGTCACAGTGATATCTCCCCCCCACTCCCTGAGGTGGTGTCACAGTGATATCACCACCCCACTCCCTGAGGTGGTGTCACAGTGATATCCCCCCCCACTCCCTGAGGTGGCATCACAGTGATATCCCCCCCCCCACTTCCTGAGGTGGTGTCACAGCGATATCTCCCCCCCCACTCCCTGAGGTGGTGTCACAGTGATAGCTCCCCCCAACTCCCTGAGGTGGCGTCACAGTGATATCTCCCCCCCACTCCCTGAGGGGGTGTCACAGTGACATCCCCCCCCACTCCCTGAGGTGGTGTCACAGTGATATCCCCCCCCACTCCCTGAGGTGGTGTCACAGCGATATCCCCCCCAACTCCCTGAGGTGGTGTCACAGCGATATCCCCCCCCACTCCCTGAGGTGGTGTCACAGCGATATCCCCCCCCCACTCCCTGAGGTGGTGTCACAGTGATATCCCCCCCCACTCCCTGAGGTGGTGTCACAGTGATATCCCCCCCCACTCCGTGAGGTGGTGTCACAGTGATATCCCCCCCCACCTCCCTGAGGTGGTGTCACAGTGATATCTCCCCCCCCCACTCCCTGAGGTAGTGTCACAGTGATATCTCCCCCCCTACTCCCTGAGGTGGTGTCACAGTGATATCTCCCCCCCCACTCCCTGAGGTGGTGTCACAGTGATATCTTCCCCCCCCCCACTCCCTGAGGTGGTGTCACAGTGGTATTCCCCCCCCCACTCCCTGAGGTGGTGTCACAGTGATATCCCCCCCTCTACCTGAGGGGGTGTCACAGCGATATCCCCCCTCACTCCCTGAGGTGGTGTCACAGTGATATCCCACCCGCACACCCTGAGGTGGTTTCACAGTGATATCACCCCCCCACTCCCTGAGGTGGTGTCACAGTGATATCACCCCCCCCACTCCCTGAGGTGGTGTCGCAGTGATATCCCCCCCCTGTAATGTATATACCTTTAAGGGGAGAACTACTTTTTACAGCTCCTGTTTACTGTAGTACCGGCAGTGACCACACCTGCATATAAACCCTGAGTAGGGATCGGTACAGTTAGTTCTAGAGTAACCCTCATCCAGTAAACACCTGTTGATTGTTCCCTGCAGTCTCTTGTCTAATTATTGAAGGACACAACATTAAGATACACGGATCTAATATTGGCGACGAGCAGATTCGAACCTACCTGCAACTCTGCATCACCTCCCAGGGATTCGCTCCTGGAGAACAGTGGAAGAAGGCCGAATCCAGAAGCACGGGCGTCAACCACGGGCAACCGCCCAGTCATCCAGCGGAGATTTGAGCATCGCAGGGGAGGCTGTCGAGAGCCAGGCTTGGCTTTCCAGTCATGGTGGTCCAGCGAAACGGGCTGGCAACAGGTACTGCGCAGACCCTTCCCGGACAGTGGCGGCTAGAGCCAACCGACGGCACAGAAAAAGGCCGAGCAGCGTCGACGGGGGAGAGTGAGAGGGCAGAGCGCACAGGGCGCAGCCGGTGTTCAGGACCGAGCGGCGTCAACGAGAGGGAGCAGAGTGCAGCCGGTGTTCAAGGGCCGAGCAGCGTCAGCGGGGGAGAGAGGCGCGCAGGAAAACGTGCAGCCGGTGTTCAAGGGCCGAGCAACGTCAGCAGGGAAGAAAGGAAAGCGCGGGAGACGCCATTTTAAGCCGCAGCGGGGAAGAAAGGAAAGCGCGGGAGACGCCATTTTAAGCCAGTCTAACCACACCCAAAAATGCCGAAGAGTGGCAATATCACAGCATTCGACAATGAAGTCGAAGATTGGACGACATATGTCGAACGCATAGAAGGTGAATGAAGTGCAAGGTGAATGAAGTGCCAGATGACAAGAAAGCGCTGGTATTGTCGAATTCAATGGGTGCAAAAACGTATGGCTTACTACGAAACCTAGTAACCCCAGAGAAGCCAGCAGAAAAGAATTTTGAAAACATAGTGTCAATCCTACAGGACCACTTAAAACCCACACCGCTGCTGATAGCAGAAAGATTTAAGTTTCACAAAAGGAACCAGCATAAAGATGAAAGTAATGCTGAGTATTTAACGGAACTGCGCATGCTATCGAAACACTGCCAGTTTGGAACGGGACTAGCAGATACTTTAAGGGACAAGTTTGTGTGTGGGCTTCAAAGTGAAGGAACCCAGAAACGGCTTCTATCAGAAAAGGATCTTACGCTGGACAAGGCTTTCAGCATTGCAGTATCACACGAAGCAGCAGCACGGGGCGCGGCAGAGATACAACGGAGACGGCAAGAATATGGCACAAATGAAATGTCATACGGAACAGTGAAGTGCTATCGCTGCGGCAGAACAACACACGACCATAATGATTGCTGGTTCAAGGACAAAGTGTGCAGACAGTGTGGAAAAGTAGGACACATAGCAAGCGTCTGCAGGTCGGGAAGGAAAACCAGCAGCAAGAAATCTCCACAGGAGAAGTACAAGAAGGTACATAAGGTGACGGAGAGTAGTCCAGACGAACAGAAAAGTGATACAGACTCCGGAAGCAAGGATCTGGGTTGTCTGAAACTACATAATGTGATCAAAATGGAGGATCACCAAACTATCTGGGTCACGCTCAAGATAGCAGGAGTCCAAGTGAAAATGGAATTGGACACAGGATCAGCCCTAACAGTCATAAACCGAAGGGACTACAAGCGGCTATTCTCACATATACCCTGGAGAGATACAAAGATTGTCCTGAAGACGTACACGGGGCAAAAAGTTTACCCCAAAGGAAAAATAAGGGTGAACGTTATATATAACGGTAAGGAAACACCAAAAATGGACCTATATGTACTGCCAGATGGAGGACCACCACTACTAGGACGTGAATGGATCCGGAAGATACAGCTAGATTGGCATTCCATACAAGCACTGACTGTAGATGCCAAAAAGGATGACGACGTCACACCTGGACGACTGTCAAAAATGCTAACTGACGCACAAGAAGTGTTCCAGCAGGGACTCGGAACACTAAAAGGCATAACAGCAATGATCAAAATAGAGGAAAATGCAAGCCCAAAGTTTTTTAAGGCCAGACCTGTACCTTATGCGATCCGCCCAGCCGTCGAAGCAGAGCTGGAAGGCTTGGAACGTTCAGGAGTACTGTCCAAAGTGGACTGGAGCGAGTGGGCTACACTCATCGTTCCTGTAATGAAGAGGTCATTGAGTAATACGCCTGGGGAACCAAAGAAGGTTCGCATCTGTGGGGACTTTAAGGTGACAGTGGACCCAGTCCTTCACACTGTACAATATCCGCTTCCGCGGATTGAAGATATTTTCGCCTCGCTATCTGGAGGGAAACGCTTCACTAAGATTGATCTGGCCCAGGCGCACCTGCAAATGGAGGTAGAAGAAGCCTCAAAACAGTACCTCACGATCAACACTCATAAAGGTCTCTACCAATACAACTGGCTGGTGTTCGGGGTAGCATCAGCTCCGGCTATTTGGCAAAGGGCAATGGATCAAGTCCTGCAAGGGATTCCAGGGACCCAGTGTTATTTGGACGACATCCTGGTCACGGGCGAAAATGACAGTGATCACCTCGCCAACCTGGAGCAGGTGCTCACCAGATTGAAGGAATATGGGCTCCGAGCTAATCGCCACAAATGCGAGTTTTTCCAGAAGCAGATCTCGTATTGCGGCCACGTTATTGATAAAGAGGGGTTACATAAGTCCCCTGAAAAGATTGAGGCAGTAGTCAAGGCTCCAGCACCGGAAAATGTGTCACAACTGACGTCGTTCCTCGGGCTGGTGAACTACTACCATAAGTTCTTGCCGAATTTGTCCACCGTACTACACCCACTGAACACCCTACTGCAAACGGGGGTACCATGGAAGTGGAGTGACGAATGTAAACGAGCTTTCCAGAAGAGCAAAGCATTGATCACATCAAAAGAGGTGTTGGCTCATTTCAACCCAGCACTACCAATTCGGTTGGCGTGTGATGCATCACCCTATGGCACTGGAGCGGTGCTGTCGCACAAATTCCCGGACAGCTCGGAGAGGCCAGTACCCTTTGCGTCTCGGTCACTAACCTCAGCCGAGCGTAACTACGCCCAGATTGACAGGGAGGCCCTCAGCCTAGTGTGGGGAGTGAAAAAGTTCAATCACTATCTGCACGGGCAGAAGTTCACCTTGCTGACTGACCACCAACCACTTGTCTCCATCTTTAATCCAAAGAAGGGCGTTCCGGTGATGACTGCGCAATGGCTACAAAGATGGTCCCTTTTTCTAGGGGCGCACCAATATGAAATCGAGTATAAGGGCACGAAACAGCATGGAAACGCTGATGGGCTATCACGACTGCCACTGCCTACTGCGGAGGAAGCACCAGCAGTGGATCCTGTCGAAATATTTCATTCGATAATAATTGAATGCTTGCCAGTAACTAACGCTGGTATAGAGAAGGAGACCCGAAATGACCCGACACTGTCTCGGGTATATGATTTGACGGTGAAGGGATGGCCAGCACATGGCGACTCACTGTTGCCAGCATTCTCATCCAGAAGAGAACAGCTGTCAGTATGCCAGGGGACCTTGATGTGTGGATCCCGAGTGGTAATTCCACCCAAGTTAAGGGAAAGAGTGCTCAATGTGCTTCACGAAGGTCATCTGGGAGTAGTGAAAATGAAAAGCCTTGCTAGGGCTTATGTGTGGTGGCTGGGGATCAATCAGCAAATCGAGGACCTGACAAAGAGCTGCTCAGGATGCCAGAAGGTCCAAAATGCACCACCACATGCCCCTCTACACCCATGGGAGTGGCCCTAATCTCCATGGCAATGGGTGCATATTGATTTTGCTGGTCCATTCATGGACTCAATGTTTTTAATAGCCGTGGATGCTGTTAAGTCTGTGAATTATTTAGTTAATTAAGACACAGACTAATGAGTAACAATAAAAACAGGTCTTTACTGGTTGGAGGTAGGGACTATACTGAATACAAGATTACTGCACAGTGCTTATATACCGGTGTGTTCACCCCCGGTATTACGTCTACAGCAGCCTGAGAAAGTAGTACATCTCTTAAGGTGGAACAGGCTTAAGCTCTCTTAAGGTGGAACAGGTTACATACACAACACTCCTCCCTTCTTAGCTTTATAGTCATCCCCCCCATTTAACATAATGTAATAACATATATACATATATAACTTCATGTTTAACGTAACATATCACAGATTCAGTCTCTGCGGAAAACAGTTCACAGATTCAATCTCTGTGGTGTAGTCAGTTCACGTTACTCATTCAATAGTCCTTTCATGGATTTAACAGCTTGAACTTCCGAACTGATTTGGCTCCGTTCGGAGGGACCACGTGTGTGATCTGGTAGAGGTGATAATGGTTCAGATGGGTCATCTTCTGTTTTTACTTTTCCTTTTCTGCTTCTTGGAGACTCTCTGGGCTCCATTGTCAGCTGCCACAGCTGCCAGCTGCATGCGCAGTTCCTCCTTCTCTTCCTCCTTTTTTTGTAGTAGAGCCACCTTCTCCCGATGTTCCGTAGACTTTCGGTGCTCCTCCATGATTTCTGTATGGTGGGAGTCGAAGTTACAAGTTGGGCAGGACAGGACATAGTAATATTCGGAGTCGTCCGACAGGTCAGCGAGAGGGTCGTCTATTTCCTCCATACCCAGCTGGACGTTAGCCAGCTCTTGTTCCAAATCCAGACATCTTTCCTGAAGAGACTTCTTCATGTGTACCTCTGCCTCCAGCTTTTTCTGGGCTTTCAGCAAGTCGTTTACTAGTGACCTCATTTGTGATTTTAATACTTCAACTTCCTTTGGAGATTGATTGATCGGACTATGCAATCCCTCTACCGGAGCAGCTGTTTCAGCGGTCTGTTGTTCTACATTGACGTGAGTCAGCGTACTTTTGGCATCCAATGGCTGCTCTGTTGCAGTCGTTTCAGTCTGTGTCGTCACATCAGCCATCTCAATGACTTTTGAGAGCTCCGAACCCTTTTCCTTTGAAGATCGCAGCTCGTGTTCAAGTTTTTCCCATTTCAGAGTCTTGTCCCTCAGCATATGAAGGAGTTGGCTGACCGTTAACTCTTCTGACACCAGATTATGGCACGCACCTTCAGAACCTGAATCAGCTTTGATTCGTTCGGCCTCCTCGCGCAGATGGTTTTGGTGCTCCTGCTCCATTTTCTCCATCAGTTGCTTCTGTTGCCTTTCCAGATTCTCCCACTCTGTAACAAAGAACTTTTTTATTTCATTCATCTCTTGCTCAAAACGGCAAATCATTTGTTCTAATTGCTGTTGTAGTTTGAAATGGAGTTGAGTTTGAACCCAGTGTCCCTCAAAAATGTGCATATCAGTAGACTTGACAGACTCAGAATTCTCTGTTAAACTATGTTGTTGTTGCTCAGTGGAATTCTGTGCTGAAACTTTGTCTTTTGCACATGGGTTGGTCTTACCATCATCAGTTCTAGAGTCTGGGCTGATTATCTGCACCGAGTTCTCACTCTTTATGGCTTTTAGCGAATGCCAGTCCATATTTATGTTTCTAAACCACTCCCGGCCTAGTAGTGGTGGACCTCCCTCCGGTAGCACATATAAGTCCATTATTTGACTTCCTTCGCCCTTGTTGGCCACTGCAACCTTTATTGTCCCGATGGGGTACACTCTCTGCCCCGTGTAGGTTGTCAATATAATCTCCGTATCCTGTAGGGGAATATGTTGGAATAACCTTCTGTAATCTTTCTTATTCATGACCGACAATGCCGATCCAGTGTCCAATTCCATTTTTACTTGGACTCCTTCTATCTGAAGAGTAACCCAAATTGTCTGGAGGTCTGCACCCTTACCAACGTTGAGTACCCTTAAGCTAGCCAGTTCAATACTGCTTAAGCCAGCCAGTTCATTACTGCTAGCGTCTGAATCGGACTCCTGTTCGGCCACCTTGTGTACTTTTGCGTATTTTCCTTGCGGTGACTTCTTGTTGCTGGTCTTCTTCCCTGACCTGCATACTCTAGCTATGTGTCCAAGCCTACCACAAGTTCTACATTCTTGGTTTTTAAACCAACACTGGTTCTGATCATGCGTTGTCTTTCCACAACGATAACATTTGCCAGAACTCACACCCAATTTGTATGCACTGAGCTCCAGTGACCGTAGCTGCATTACTGCCGTGCCTCTCGCTGCGGCTTCGTGTGCTGCTGCCATAGTGACCGCCTTCTCAAGCGTCAGCTCATTCTCCTCGAGCAGTCGCTTTTGTGTATCCTGTTTAAATAAACCACACACAAATTTGTCTCGTAGTGCATCTGTCAGTCCCGTTCCAAACTGGCAATATTTCGCTAATTTACGCAATTCCAGCAAATATTCAGCATTGCTTTCATGCTGTAGCTGCCTTCTGTCATAAAATTTAAATCGTTCCGCTAGCATCAGCGGCGTGGGGTTTAGATGATCTTTCAGGACAGTAACAATCTCATCGAACGTCTTATCCGCCGGTTCATCTGGTGATAACAGGTGTTTCAATTGCCCGTATGTCTTCGCACCCATTCAATTTAATAATGTTAGAGCTTTATCTTGATCACGAATTTTATTGGCCTTACAATAATTTTTTACTCTTTCAACATATATGGCCCAATCTTCGAGGTCACTATCAAAGGTGCTAATATTCCCGTGTTTAGGCATTGTAGATTTGCAATTTCTCAGATTTTATTTTCTTTACTTGTTATCAAAGATGGCGGCTTCCCGCTCTTGCCGTCGTCCTCCGCCCACAAAATGGCGGTTTTCCCGCGCTTGGCGGTCTTCACCCGTCCCCCGACGCCGTCTCCCTTCAGCCCCCGATTGCGGCCCTTATCTTCGCCGCGATCGCCCGAGTGCGGCCCTTATCAGCGGATGCGATCGATGGCCCGGCTGCGCCTCGCACTCCAAAGCCCTTATCTCCCGATCGCTATCGCCCTGTACCTTGTCTTCCCCAGCCCTGTCTTCTACTCCGGTTCACAAGCTGATGGAGGCTTCAGGGTCCTAATGCCTGTCGCTTCCACTGGGGTGGTGTGGTTTGAAACCTCTCTTCAACCGCCGTGGAATAACTGCCGCAGGGTAAGAACCTGACTCGTCGCCAGTGTTAAGTCTGTGAATTATTTAGTTAATTAAGACACAGACTAATGAGTAACAATAAAAACAGGTCTTTACTGGTTGGAGGTAGGGACTATACTGAATACAAGATTACTGCACAGTGCTTATATACCGGTGTGTTCACCCCCGGTATTACGTCTACAGCAGCCTGAGAAAGTAGTACATCTCTTAAGGTGGAACAGGCTTAAGCTCTCTTAAGGTGGAACAGGTTACATACACAACAGATGCGCACTCGAAATGGCCTGAGGTGATCAAAATGTCCTCCACCACCACGGAGAAAACGATTGCAGTCCTACGGACCATTTTTGCCAGGAACGGCTTGCCAGAGCAGATTTGCTCTGATAACGGACCACAGTTTGTGGCCGAAGAGTTTCGAAGATTTATGAAAAGGAATGGGGTAAGGCATTACACATCCGCCCCGTATCATCCAGCCACAAATGGATTGGCTGAGAGGTTCGTACAAACCTTTAAAAAAGCAGTAAAGGCCATGTGCGATGACGACATTCCACTGCAGCATAAGGTGGACAATTTTCTGTTAGCCTACAGAAATGCGACACATGCAGTCACCAACCAGGCCCCGGCCATGATGTTCTTTAACCGAAGGTTGAGATCTCGTCTGGATTTGCTCAGACCAAATGTACGAAGAGATGTTGAGAATAAGCAATTCCAGCACATCAATGAGAAGCCAAAAAGGAGCTTCAATGTAGGGCAACCAGTCTTGCCCGCGACTACCGAACAGAGAAATGGCAACCAGGAACGATATGCACACGGCAGGGCCCACTAATGTACACAGTGGATGTTGGGGAGAACATTGTGAGATGCCATGCTGACCAGATCCTAGAGTCACAGGAACGAGTCAACCCCATGCCTCCCCCATACGTACCTGGTGATGAACCCGACATACAGGTAGCATCTACCCCAGAAACAGTAGCATGGGAAGCTGATGAACCAACCGACGACAGGGGGCCAGAATCGCCTCCGCACCAAGAGCAAGACACTCGGGAAAGGCGCTATCCAGAAAGGATCAGGAAACCTCCCCAAAGACTGAATTTTTAAATACACTATTTTCAGTTAATGTTGCATGTTAAAAGTGTTAATTGTAATTAGTTTGATATTTAATTGTTAAATGAGTGTTATGGTGCTGTTAATCTAAAAGGGGAGGAATTGTAATGTATGTACCTTTAAGCGGAGAACTACTTTTTACAGCTCCTGTATACTGTAGTACCAGCAGTGACCACATCTGTATATAAACCCTGAGTAGGGATCTGTACAGTTAGTTCTAGAGTAACCCTCATCCAGCAAACACCTGTTGATTGTTCCCTGCAGTCTGTTGTCTGATTATTGAAGGAAACACAACAAGATACACGGATCTAACACTCTCCATTCCCTGAGGTGGTGTCACAGTGATATCTCCCCCCCCCCGCTCCATGAGGTGGTGTCACATTGATATCACCCCCCCACTCCCTGAGGGGGTGTCACATTGATATCACCCCCCCACTCCCTGAGGGGGTGTCACAGCGATATCTCTCCCTCCCACTCCCTGAGGGGGTGTCACAGTGATATCACCCCCCCACCACTCCCTGAGGTGGTGTCACAGAGATATCCCCCCCCACTCCCTGAGTTGGTGTCACAGCGATATCTCTCCCCCCCACTCCCTGAGGGGGTGTCACAGTGATATCACCCCCCCACCACTCCCTGAGGTGGTGTCACAGAGATATCCCCCCCACTCCCTGAGTTGGTGTCACAGCGATATCTCCCCACCACTCCCTGAGGTGGTGTCACAGTGATATACCCCCCTCTCCATGAGGTGGTGTCACAGTGATTCACCCCCCCCACTCCCTGAGTGAGTGTCACATTGATATCTCCCCCCCACTCCCGGAGGGGGTGTCACATTGATATCACCCCCCAACTCCCTGAGGGGGTGTCACAGCGATATCTCTCCCCCCCACTCCCTGAGGGGGTGTCACAGTGATATCCCCCCCCCACTCCCTGAGGTGGTGTCACAGTGATATCACTCCCCCCACTCCCTGAGGTGGTGTCACAGTCATATCACTCCCCCCACTCCCTGAGCTGGTGTCACAGTGATATCTCCCCCCCCCACTCCCGGAGGGGGTGTCACAGTGATACCCCCCCCCACTCCCTGAGGTGGTGTCACAGTGATATCTCCCCCCCACTCCCTGAGGTGGTGTCACAGTGATATCTCCCCCCCACTCCCTGAGGTGGTGTCACAGTGATATCCCCCCCCACTCCCTGAGGTGGTTTCACAGTGATATCCCCCCCCACTCCCTGAGGTGGTGTCACAGCGATATCTCCCCCCTCACTCCCTGAGGGGGTGTCACAGTGATATCCACCCCCCACTCCCTGAGGTGGTGTAACAGTGATATCTCCCCCCCCACTCCCTGAGGGGGTGTCACAGCGATATCTCCCCCCCACTCCCTGAGGGGGTGTCACAGTGATATCCCCCCCCACTCCCTGAGGTGGAGTCACAGTGATATCCTCCCCCACTCCCTGAGGTGGCGTCACAGCAATATCCCCTCCCCCTCTCCCTTGTTGTGTCCGTGTATAATAAGACACAGACTGCAGGAGAATGGTACAGCAGGTGTTTACTCAACGTGGCTCACACTGGAACTGATCTGTACAGATTACTACTCAGTGCTATATACAGGTGTGGTCACTGCTGGTACTACAGTATACATGAGCTGTAAAAGATAGTTCCCTCCTTAAAGGTATATACATTACAATTCCTCCCCTTTTAGATTAACAGTACCATAACACTCATTTAACAATTAAATATCAAACTAATTACAATTAACACTTTTAACATGCAACATTAGCTGAAAATAGTCTATTTATATATTCAGTCTTTGGGCAGGCTTCCTGATCCTTTCTGGATAGCGCCTTTCCCGAGTGTCTTGCTCTTGGTGCGGAGGCGATTCTGGCCCCCTGTCGTCGGTTGGTTCATCAGCTTCCGATGCTACTGTTTCTGGGGTAGATGCGACGTGTACGTCGGGTTCATCACCAGGTACGTATGGGCGAGGCATGGGGTTGACTTGTTCCTGTGACTCTAGGATCTGGTCAGCATGGCGTCTCATGATGCTCTCCCCAACGTCCACTGTGTACATTAGGGGGCCCTGCCGTGTGCATATCGTTCCTGGCTGCCATTTCTCTGTTCGGTAGTCGCGGGCCAAGACTGGTTGCCCTACATTGAAGCTCCTTGTTGGCTTCTCATGGATGTGCTGGAATTGCTTACTCTCAACATCTCTTCGTACGTTTGGTCTGAGCAAATCCAGGCGAGATCTTAACCTTCGGTTAAAGAACATCATGGCTGGGGCCTGGTTGGTGACTGCATGTGTCGCATTCCGGTAGGCGAACAGGAAATTGTCCACCTTGTGCTGCAGCGGAATGTTGTCATTGTACATAGCCTTTATTGCCTTCTTAAAGGTTTGTACGAACCTCTCAGCCAATCCATTTGTGGCTGGCTGATACGGGGCGGATGTGTAATGCCTTACCCCATTCTTTTTCAAGAACCTCCGGCACTCTTCAGACACAAACTGTGGTCCGTTGTCGGAGCAAATCTGTTCTGGCAAGCCATTCCTGGCAAAAATGGTCCGTAGGACTGCAATAGTTTTCTCCGTGGCGGTGGAGGACATTTTGATGACGTCAGGCCATTTCGAGTGCGCATCCACGGCTATTAAAAACATTGAGTCAATGAATGGACCAGCAAAATCAATATGCACCCATTGCCATGGAGATCAGGGCCATTCCCATGGGTGTAGAGGGGCCTGTGGTGGTGCATTTTGGACTCTCTGGCATCCTGAGCAGCTCTTTGTCAGGTCCTCGATTTGTTTATCGATTCCCGGCCACCACACATAAGCCCTGGCTAGGCTTTTCATTTTTACCCCTCCCAGATGACCCTCATGAAGCTCATTGAGCACTCTATCCCTTAACTTGGGTGGAATTACCACTCGTGATCCACACATCAAGGTCCCCCGGCACACTGACAGCTGTTCTCTCCTTGTCGAGAATGCTGGCAACAGTGAGTCGCCATGTGCTGGCCATCCCTTCACCGTCAAATCATATACCCGAGACAGTGTCGGGTCATTTCGGGTTTCCTTTTCGATACAAGCGTTAGTTACCGGTAGGTATTCAACTATAGTCGAATGCAATATTTCGACAGGATGCACTGCTGGTGCTTCCTCCGCAGTAGGCAGTGGCAGGCGTGATAGCCCATCAGCATTTCCATGCTGTTTCGTGCCCTTATATTCAATCTCATAGTGGTGCGCCCCTAGAAAAAGTGACCATCTTTGTAGTCGTTGCGCAGTCATCACCGGAACGCCCTTCTTCGGATTAAAAATGGAGACAAGAGGCTGGTGATCAGTCAGCAAGGTGAATTTCTGCCCGTGCAGATAGTGATTGAACTTTTTCACCCACCACACTAGGCTGAGGGCCTCCCTGTCAATCTGGGCGTAGTTACGCTCGGCTGAGGTTAGTGATCGTGACGCAAAGGCTATTGGCCTCTCTGAGCCGTCCGAGAATTTGTGCGACAGCACCGCTCCAATGCCGTAGGGTGACGCATCACATGCCAACCGAATTGGTAATGCTGGGTTGTAATGGGCCAATACGTCTTTCGATGTGATTAGTGTTTTGCTCTTCTGGAAAGCTCGTCTACATTCTTCACTCCACTTCCATGGCACCCCAGTTTGCAGTAGGGTGTTCAGTGGGTGTAGTATTGTAGACAAATTTGGCAAGAACTTATGGTAGTAGTTTACCAGCCCGAGGAACGACGTCAGTTGTGACACATTTTCTGGTGCTGGAGCCTTGACTACTGCCTCAATCTTCTCTGGGGACTTATGTAACCCCTCTTTATCGATAATGTGGCCACAATACGAGATCTGTTTTCAAAAAAACTCGCATTTGGGGCGGTTAGCTCGGAGCCCATATTCCTGCAATCTAGTGAGCACCTGCTCCAGGTTGGCAAGGTGATCACTGTCATTTTCACCCGTGACCAGGATGTCGTCCAAATAACACTGGGTCCCTGGGATCCCTTGCAGGACTTGTTCCATTGCTCTCTGCCAAATAGCCGGAGCTGATGCTACCCCGAATACCAGCCGGTTGTATTGGTAGAGACCTTTATGGGTGTTGATTGTGAGGTATTTTTTTGATGCTTCTTCTACCTCCATTTGCAGATACGCCTGGGCCAGATCAATCTTGGTGAAGCGTTTCCCTCCAGATAGCGAGGCGAAAATATCTTCAATCCACGGAAGTGGATATTGTACGGTGTGAAGGACCGGGTTCACTGTTACCTTAAAGTCCCCACAGATGCGAACCTTCCTTGGTTCCCAAGGCGTGCTGCTCAACGACTTCTTCATCACAGGGATGATGGGTGTAACCCACTCGCTCCAGTCTACCTTGGACAGTACACCTGAACGTTCCAGACTCTCCAGCTCTGCTTCGACGGCTGGGCGGATCGCAGAAGGCCTTAAAAAATTTTGGGCTTCCGTTTTCTTCAATTTTAATCGTCGCTGTCATGCCTTTTAGTGTTCCGAGTCCTTGCTGGAACACTACTTTCGCGTCGCCCAGGTGTGACGTCGTCATCCTTTTTGTCAGCCACAGTCAGTGCCTGTATGGAATGCCAATCCAGTTGTATTTTCCGGATCCATTCACGTCCCAGTAATGGTGGTCCTCCATCTTGCAATACATACAGGTCCAGATTTGGTGTTTCCTTACCGTTATATATAACGGTCACCCTTATTTTTCCTTTGGGGTAGACTTTTTGTCCCGTGTACGTCTTCAAAATAATTTTTATGTCTCTCAAGGGTATGTGTGAGAATAGTCACTCGTAGTCCCGTCGGTTTATGACTGTTAGGGCTGATCCTGTGTCCAATTCCATCTTTACCTGGACTCCTGCTATCTTGAGAGTGACCCAAATGGTTCGGTGATCCTCCATTGTGATCACATTATGTAGTTTCAGACAACTCAGTTCCCTGCTTTCGGAGTCGTTATCACTCTTTTGTTCATCTGAACTATTCTCCGTCATCTTATGTACCTTCTTGTACTTTTCTTTGGTCGGTTTCTTATTACTGGTTTTTCTTTCCCGACCTGCAGACTCGTGCTATGTGTCCTACTTTTCCACACTGTCTGCACACTTTGTCTTTGAACCAGCAATCGTTCTGGTCGTGTGTTGTTCTGCCGCAGCGATAGCACTTCTCTGTTCCATATGACATTTCGTTTGTGCCATATTCTTGTGGTCTCTGTTGTATCTCTGCAACGCCCCATGCTGCTGCTTCATATGATACCGCAATGCTGAAAGCCTTTTTCAGCGTAAAGTCCTTTTCAGATAAAAGCCGTTTCTGGGTTCCTTCACTTTGAAGCACACACACAAACTTGTCCCTTAAGGTATCTGCCAGTCCCGCTCCAAACTGGCAGTGTTTCGATAGTTTGCGCAGTTCTGTTAAATAATCAACATTGCTTTCATCCTTATGCTGGTTCCGTTTGTGAAACTTGAATCTTTCTGCTATCAGCAGTGGTGTGGGGTTTAAATGTTCCTGTAGTGTTGTTACTATGTCTTCAAAACACTTTTCCATTGGCTTCGTTGGGGTTACTAGATTTCGTAATAAACCATACATCTTTGCACCCATTAAATTTAACAATGCCGACGCTTTCTTGTCATCTGACACCTCATTTGCCTTGCAGTATACCTCTATTCGTTCGACATATGTAGTCCAACCTTCGACTTCATTGTCAAATGCGGTGATACTGCCACTTTTCGGCATTTTGGGTGTGGTTTAAAATGGCGTCTCCCAATGGCTTAAAATGGCGTCTCCCGCGCTTTCCTTCCTCCCCCGCTGCTGCCAACGCCGCTCCCGGCGGTTCTCGTGGCAATGGCGGCGCCCTGTAGGTTTCGCGCACTTCTCCTGCGCTGCTGCCAACGCCGCTCTCGGTGGTCCTCGTGGCAATGGCGGCGCCTCACGGGTTTCGGCGCGGCTCTCCCTCCCTCTCTTCGACGCTGCTCGGCCCCTGTACACCGGCTGCACCCTGTGCGCTCTGCCCTCTCTCTCTCTCCCCCGTCGACGCTGCTCGGCCCTTTGCTGTGCCGCTCGGTCGGGCTCTAGCCCTCCGCTGTCCGGGAAGGGTCTGCGCACTACCTGTTGCCAGCCCGTTTCGCTGGACCACCTCGACTGGAAAGCCAAGCCTGGCTCTCGACAGCCTCCCCCGCAATTCTCGAGTCTCTGCTGGATGACTGGGCGGCTGCCCATGGTCGACGCCTGAGTCTCTGGCCTTGACCTCCAATCCACTGATCTCCAGGAACGAATCCCCGGGAGGTGATGCAGAGTTGCAGGTAGGTTCGAACTTGCCTTGTCGCCAATGTTGTGTCCGTGTATAATAAGACACAGACTGCAGGAGAACGGTACAACAGGTGTTTACTCAACGTGGCTCACACTGCAACTGATCTGTACAGATTACTACTCAGTGCTATATACAGGTGTGGTCACTGCCGGTACTGCAGTATACATGAGCTGTAAAAGATAGTTCCCCACCTTAAAGGTATATGCATTACATCCCTGAGGTGGTGTAACAGTGATATCACCCCCCCACTGCCTGAGGTGGTGTCACAGCGATATCCCCCACCCACTCCCTGAGGTGGTGTCACAGTGATATCTCCCCCCCCACTCCCTGAGGGGGTGTCACAGCGATATCGCCCCCCCACTCCCTGAGGTGGTGTCACAGTGACATCATTCCCCACTCCCTGAGGGGATGTCACAGTGATATCCCACCCCCACTCCCTGAGGGGGTGTCACAGCGATATCCCCCCGTCTCCCTGAGGTGGTGTCACCGCGATATCACCCCCCCCACTCCCTGAGCGGGTGTCACAGCGATATTACCCCCCCCACTCCCTGAGGGGGTGTCACAGCGATATACCCCCCACTCCCTGAAGTGGTGTCACAGTGATATCCCCCCCAACTCCCTGAGGTGGTGTCACAGTGATATCTCCCCCACCACTCCCTGAGGTGGTGTAACAGTGATATCTCCCCCACCACTCCCTGAGGTGGTGTCACTGTGATATCTCCCCCCCCACTCCCTGAGGTGGTGTCATAGCGATATCCCCCCCCCACTCCCTGAGGTGGTGTCACAGTGTTATCCCCCCCCACTCCCTGAGGTGGTGTCACAGTGATATCCCCCCGTCTCCCTGAGGTGGTGTCACAGCGATATCCCCCCCACACCCTGAGGTGGTGTCACAGTTATATCTCCCCCCCCCACTCCCTGAGGTGGTGTCACAGCGATATCCCCCCCCACTCCCTGAGGTGGTGTCACAGTGATATCTCCCCCCCACTCCCTGAGGTGGTGTCACAGTGATATCCCCCCCCCACTCCCTGAGGTGGTGTCACAGTGATCTCTCCCCCCCCCCCACTCCCTGAGGTGGTGTCACAGTGATCTCTCCCCCCCCACTCCCTGAGGTGGTGTCACAGTGATCTCTCCCCCCCCCACTCCCTGAGGTGGTGTCACAGTGATATCTCCCCCCCCACTCCCTGAGGTGGTGTCATAGCGATATCCCCCCCAATCCCTGAGGTGGTGTCACAGCGATATCTCCCCCCCACTCCCTGAGGGGGTGTCACAGTGATATCTCCCCCCCACTCCCTGAGGGGGTGTCACAGAGATATCCCCCCCACTCCCTGAGGTGGTGTCACAGTGATATCAGCCCCCCCACTCCCTGAGGTGGTGTCACAGTGATATCGCCCCCCCCCACTCCCTGAGGGGGTGTCACAAAGATATCACCCCCCCACTCCCTGAGGGGGTGTCACAGCGATATCACCCCCCCCACTCCCTGAGGGGGTGTCACAGTGATATCCCTCCCCACTCCCTGAGGGGGTGTCACAGTGATATCCCCCCCACTCCCTGAGGTGGTGTCACAGTGATATCACCCCCCCACTCCCTGAGGTGGTGTCGCAGAGATATCCCCCCCCGACTCCCTGAGGTGGTGTCACAGTGATATCCACCCCCCACTCCCTGAGGTGGTGTCACAGCGATATCACCCCCCCACTCCCTGAGGTGGTGTCACAGTGATATCCCCCCCCCACTCCCTGAGGTGGTGTCACAGCGATATCCGCCCCCCACTACCTGAGGTGGTGTCACAGTGATATCCCTCCCCACTCCCTGAGGGGGTGTCACAGTGATATCCCCCCCACTCCCTGAGGTGGTGTCACAGCGATATCTCCCCCCCGACTCCCTGAGATGGTGTCACAGTGATATCTCCCTCCCCACTTCCTGAGGTGGTATCACAGCGATAGCTACCCCCCAACTCCCTGAGGGGGTGCCACAGTGATATCACCCCCCCACTCCCTGAGGTGGTGTCACAGCGCTATCACACCCCCTCTCCCTGAGGTGGTGTCACAGCAATATCACCCCCCAACTCCCTGAGGAGGTGTCACAGCGATATCCCTCCCCACTCCCTGAGGTGGTGTCACAGCGATATCTCCCCCCACTCCCTGAGGTCATGTCACAGCGATATACCCCCCACTCCCTGAGGGGGTGTCACAGTGATATCTCCCCCCCACTCCCTGAGGGGGTGTCACAAGTGATATCTCCCCCCACTCCCAGAGGTGGTGTCACAGTGATATCTCCCCCCAACTCACTGAGGTGGTGTCACAGCGATATACCTACTGAAGTGAGGCAAGGGGGCCTACCTACTGAAGTGAGGCAAGGGGTCCTACCTACTGAAGTGAGGCAAGGGGGCTGTTATGTCAGTACCTTTCTACCTAGACACAATTTAGGACTCAGAACTCAGAGATTCAAACATGAAGTGCTTTATTGGAAGGAAAGGAAGTTCTGGCAAGTTCCGAACAAAGAGAGCTAAACTTAACAGAGAACACCCAACCATTTATCTCCTGTGACAGCGCCACCACAGGTGGGAGGAGAACACAAAATACATAACAGGGGCCTACCTACTGAAGTGATGCAAGGGGGCCAACCTACTGAAGTGAGGTAACGGGGCAAACCTACTGAAGTGAGGCACGGGGGCCTACCTACTGAACTGAGGTAAGGGCGCCTACCTACTGAAGTGAGGCAAGGAGGCCCACCTACTGAAGTGGGGCAAGGGGGCCTACCTACTGAAGTGAGACAAGGGGGCCTACCTACTGAAGTGAGGTAAGTGGGCCTACCTACTGAAGTGAGGCAAGGGGGCCTACCTACTGAAGTGAGGTAAGTGGGCCTACCTACTTAAGTGAGGCAAGGGGGCCTACCTACTGAAGTGAGGTAAGTGGTCCTACCCACTGAAGTGAGGCAAGGGGGCCTACTTACTGAAGTGAGGCAAGGGGGCCTACCTACTGAAGTGGGGCAAGGGGGCCTACCTACTGAAGTGGGGCAAGGGGGCCTACCTACTGATGTGAGGCAAGGCGGTCTACCTACTGATGTGAGGCAAGGGGGCCTACCTACTGAAGTGAGGCAAGGGGGCCTACGTACTGATGTGAGGCAAGGGGGCCTACCTACTGAAGTGAGGCAAGGGGGCCTACCTACTGAAGTGAGGCAAGGGGGCCTAACTGCTGAAGTGAGATAAGGGGGCCTACCTACTGAAGTGAGGTAAGGGGGCCTACCTACTGATGTCAGGCCAGGGAGCCTACCTACTGAAGTCAGGCTCCGGGGCCTACCTACTGATGTGAGGCAAGGGGACCTACCTACTAAAGTCAGGCTCCAGGGCCTACCTACTGAAGTGAGGCAAAGGGGCCTACCTACTGAAGTGAGGCAAGGGGGCCGACCTACTGAAGTGAGGCAAGGGGGCCTACCTACTTAAGTGAGGCAAGGGGGCCTACCAATGAAGTGAGGCAAGGGGGCCTACCTACTGAAGAGTAGCAAGGGCGCCTACCTACTGAAGTGAGGCAAGGGGGCCTACATACTGAAGTGAGGAAAGTGGACCTACCTACTGAAGTGAGACAAGGGAGCCTACCCACTGAAGTGAGGTAAGGAGGCCTACCTACTGAAGTGAGGTAAGAGGACCTACAAACTGAAGTGAGGTAAGGAGGCCTACCTACTGAAGTGAGGCAAAGAGGCCTACCTACTGAAGTGAGGTAAGGGGGCCTACCTACTGAAGTGAGGTAAGTGGACCTACCTACTGAAGTGGGGCAAGGAGACCTATCTACTGAAGTGAGGTAAGGGGGCCTACCTACTGAAGTGAGGCAAGGGGGCCTACCTACTGAAGTGAGGCAAGGGGGCCTACCTACTGAAGTGAGGCAAGGGGGCCTACCTACTGAATTGAGGTAAGTAGGCCTACGTACTGAAGTCAGGATCCGGGGCCTACCTACTGAAGTCAGGCTCCGGGGCCCACCTACTGAAGTGAGGCAAAGGGGCCTACCAATGAAGTGAGGTCAGGGGGCCTACCTATTGAAGTGAGGCAAGGGGGCCTACCTACTGAAGTGAGGCAAAGGGGCCTACCTACTGAACTGAGGCAAGTGGGCCTACCTACTGAAGTGAGGTAAGGAGGCCTAACTACTGAAGTGAGGTAAGGAGGCCTAACTACTGAAGTGAGGCAAGGGGGCCTACCTACTGAAGTGAGGTAAGGGGGCCTACCTACTGAGGTGAGGCAAGGGGGCCTACCTACTGAAGTGAGGCAAAGGGGCCTACCCACTGAAGTGAGGCAAGGGGGCCTACCTACTTAAGTGAGGCAAGGGGGCCTACCTACTGAAGTGAAGTGAGGGGGCCTACCTACTGAAGTGAGGCAAGGGGGCCTACCTACTGAAGTGAGGCAAGGGGGCCTACCTACTGAAGTGAGGCAAGGGGGCCTACCTACTGAAGTGAGGCAAGGGGGCCTACCTACTGAAGTGAAGCAAGGAGGCCTACCTACTGAAGTGAGGCAAGGGGGCGTACCTACTGAAGTGAGGTAAGGGGGCCTACCTACTGAAGTGAGGCAAGGAGGCCTACCTACTGAAGTGAGGCAAGGGGGTCTACCTACTGAAGTGAGGCAAGGAGGCCTACCTACTGAAGTGAGGCAAGGGGGCCTACCTACTGAAGTGAGGCAAGGGGGCCTACCTACTGAAGTGAGGCAAGGAGGCCTACCTACTGAAGTGAGGCAAGGGGGTCTACCTACTGAAGTGAGGTAAGTGGACCTACCTACTGAAGTAAGGCAAGGGGGCCTACCTACTGAAGTGAGGCAAGGGGGCCTACCTACTGAAGTGAGGTAAGTGGACCTACCTACTGCAGTAAGGCAAGGGGGCCTACTTACTGAAGTGAGGCAAGGGGGCCTACCTACTGAAGTGAGGCAAGGGGGTCTACCTACTGAAGTGAGGTAAGTGGACCTACCTACTGAAGTAAGGCAAGGGGGCCTACCGACTGAAGTGAGGCAAGGGGGCCTACCTACTGAAGTGAGGCAAGGGGGCCTACCTACTGAAGTGAGGCAAGGGGGCCTACCTACTGAAGTGAGGCAAGGGGGCCTACCTACTGAAGTGAGGCAAGGGGGCCTACCTACTGAAGTGAGGTAAGGGGGCCTACCTACTGAAGTGAGGCAAGGGGGCCTACCTACTGAAGTGAGGCAAGGGGGCCTACCTACTGAAGTGAGGCAAGGAGGCCTACCTACTGAAGTGAGGCAAGGGGGCCTACCTACTGAAGTGAGGTAAGGGGGCCTACCTACTGAAGTGAGGCAAGGGGGCCTACCTACTGAAGTGAGGCAAGGGGGCCTACCTACTGAAGTGAGGTAAGGGGGCCTACCTACTGAAGTGAGGCAAGGAGGCCTACCTACTGAAGTGAGGCAAGGGGGTCTACCTACTGAAGTGAGGCAAGGAGGCCTACCTACTGAAGTGAGGCAAGGAGGCCTACCTACTGAAGTGAGGCAAGGGGGTCTACCTACTGAAGTGAGGTAAGTGGACCTACCTACTGAAGTAAGGCAAGGGGGCCTACCGACTGAAGTGAGGCAAGGGGGCCTACCTACTGAAGTGAGGTAAGTGGACCTACCTACTGCAGTAAGGCAAGGGGGCCTACTTACTGAAGTGAGGCAAGGGGGCCTACCTACTGAAGTGAGGTAAGTGGACCTACCTACTGCAGTAAGGCAAGGGGGCCTACTTACTGAAGTGAGGCAAGGGGGTCTACCTACTGAAGTGAGGTAAGTGGACCTACCTACTGAAGTAAGGCAAGGGGGCCTACCTACTGAAGTGAGGTAAGTGGACCTACCTACTGAAGTAAGGCAAGGGGGCCTACCTACTGAAGTGAGGCAAGGGGGCCTACCTACTGAAGTGAGGCAAGGGGGCCTACCTACTGAAGTGAGGTAAGTGGGCCTACCTACTGAAGTGAGGCAAGGGGGCCTACCTACTGAAGTGAGGTAAGTGGGCCTACCTACTGAAGTGAGGCATGGGGGCCTAACTAGCTATTACACCACCTTTCACAGGATGGCCCAAAGCGCTTCACAACCAATGAATTACTTTTGCAGTGATTTCACTGTTGTAATGTAGTAAAAATGGTAGCCAATTTGCGCACTGCAAGCTCCCACATACAGCAATGCCCAGATAGTCTATTTTAGTGACAAGAACATACAAACATAAGATATAGGAGCAGGAGTAGGCTATACGGCCCTTCGACTCTGTTCCGCCAATCCGTAAGATCACGGCTGACCTTCGGCCTCAACTCCAATTTCCTGCCCGATCACAATATATCCCTTGATTCCAAAAATCTATCTATTTCAGCCTTGAATATACTCAAAGACTCAGCCTCCACAGCCCTCTGGGGCAGAGAATTCCAAAGATTCACAACCCTCTCAGTGAAGAAATTCCTCCTCATCTCAGTCTTAAATGGCCGACCCCTTATCCTGAGACTATGACCCCTAGTTCTAGACTCTCCAGCCAGGGGAAACAACCTCTCAGCATCTACCCTGTCAACCCCCCTCAGAATCTTGAATGTTTCAATGAGATCACCTCTCATTCTTCTAAACTCCAGAGAGTATCGGCCCAATCTATTCAATCTCTCTTCATAGTGCAACCCTCTCATCCCAGGAATCAATCTCGTGAACCTTTGTTGCACCACCTCCAAGGCAAGTATATCCTTCCTCAGATAAGGAGACCAAAACTGTGCACAGTACTCCAGGTGTGGTCTCGCCAAGGTCTGTACAATTGGAGCAAGACTGCCTTACTCTTCTACTCCAAACCCCTTGCAATAAAGGCCAACAGGCCATTCGCCTTCCTTATTGCTTGCTGTACCTGCATGCTAGCTTTCTGTGTTTCTTGCACGAGGACACCCAAATCTCTCTGAACACCAACATTTGAAAGTTTCTCACCATTTAAACAATATTCTGTTTTTCTATTCTTCCTACCGAAGTGAATAACCTCACATTTCCCTACATTATACTCCATCTGCCACCTTACTACCCACTCACTCAGTCTATCTATATCCCTTTGCAGACTCTGTGTCCTCCTCACAGCTTACTTTCCCACCTAGCTTTGTATCGTCAGCAAACTTGGATACATGACACTCGGTCCCCTTCATCTAGGTCATTAATAGAGATTGTAAATAGCTGAGGCCCCAACACTGATCCTTGCGGCACCCCACTAGTTACAGCCTGCCAACCTGAAAAAGATCCGTTTATCCCTACTCTCTGTTTTCTGTCCATTAACCAATCCTCTATCCATGTTACTATATTACCCCCAACCCCATGAGCCCTTATCTTGTGTAATAACCTTTTATGTGACACCTTATCGAATACCTTTTGAAAATCCAAATATACTACATCCACTGGTTCCCCTTTATCTACACTGCTAGTTACATTCTCAAAAAATCTCTAATAAATTTGTCAAACATGATTTCCCTTTCATAAAACCATGTTGGCTCTGCCTAATCATGTTATGATTTTCTAAGTGACTTGATACCACTTCCTTAACAATGGATTCCAGCATTTTCCCGACGACTGATGTCAGGCTAACTGGCCTGTAGTTCCCTGTTTTCTCTCTCCCTCCTTTCTTGAATAGCAGGGTTACACTTGCTACCTTCCAATCAGGTGGAACCGTTTCCAAATCTAGAAAATTTTGGAAGGCCACAATCAATGCATCCACTATCTCTGCAGCCACCTCATTTAGAACCCTAGGATGTAGGCCGTCAGGTCCAGGGGATTTGTCGGCTTTCAGCCCCATTAGTTTCTCAAAGGAGGAGAGAGAGCGAGGCGGAGAGGTTTAGGGATGGAATTCCAGAGCTTGGGGCCTGGACAGCTGAAGGCACGGCCGCCAATGGTGGAGCGATGAAAATCAGGCAAGAGGCCAGAATTGGAGGAGTGCAGAGACTTGATCCTTGTAAAGCGGGTAGGCGCAGATTCTGGTGCTGTTTCTCAGGGGCCCCGTCACCGTTAACCAGGAGGTCACCACCATCCGCACGGATTTCTGCAATTGTCATCTGCTGCTTTAATAAATCCCCGATTGGTTGCTCCCCCCAGGGAGTGACTCTCACCAGCAGCGCTGGTTGGGAATTTTCTGAAGCCCCGGATTTTCTACCCATCAACATGATTTCCCATTGGTTCGAAACAAAAATCATTCCTACTTTTGAAAGGTTACATTCCCCACCCAGCCCCGACAACTGGCTTGAAACGTTTTCACTTCCAACTGGGGAAACAAAATATGATTTCTTTTTACAGATTCCACAAAGAAGGTGAAAGATGTTCTGGGCGAGTTTGACGGGAATGGTCGACTATCCAAGTACAGCACAGAACAGGTGAGGCCTGCAAAGACTCGCAGCCAGTCTCGTTACAAACAATACGGAGTGGGTGACAATGGCCCTGGCACACGCGCAGCCAGTTTTGTGCCTGCACTCACTCGGGCTCCTTGATGACTCAGTGGGTGAATGCACTGCCCCAAAATGATGACGGGGTCATTACCAAACTCAGGGTGAGCCACAGCCGCTCCCGGATGAATAACCTGCTGCCTCCACCATTTTGAGGCCTTTACTAGGCCCATAACGGAACCAACCCCATGGCCGAATTTCCCGGGGAAGCCTGGGAACTCACCCTGGCATGCGCCCACCTTGACAATAGGGGGAGGGCGGGGCGGGCAGAAGATCCACCCTCTGTCCGCATCCCTCCACCGCCGGAATTTCACAGCCCGCTCTGAACAGGGCAGGGTCCAGCGATACCGGGCCCTTTCTCCAGCCACGCTGCAGCTCTTAAGCAGCAAATGCACCTGGGGCTGGATTGGAAATTTCAGCCCCCTCCTTTGGAGGGGTGTTGGGTGAGGACAGGATGAGGCTCGGCGGTGATGCTCTCTACGGTTGAATAGCCTGCCTGTGTTCACACAGAAAGAAAGGTGACTTACTTGCAATACCCGAGGACGGGTATTCAGTACCCGTGGAACCCGTGCTCTGTCACGAGTCAGTGCCTTTGAGAGAGGAGGGGAGAGAGTTGGACAACAAGATCTCTCAGTGATAAGGAGCTGAAATAAAAGAATATTAAAGTTAATCGATGCTTCAACCATTTGATTTTTAAACAGCTCCTGATAGTTGAGATTCCCCCCTCCCCCTTTAAAAGGGTTCCAATGGACAAGCCGCCCCTCTAAAACTGGGCGAATGGTTGAGATCCTCGTTTAAAAGAATCCCAATGGATGAGGCGCTCCCTTTAAACTGGATCAGATTCCTTCTCTTAAAGGGGTCCTGATGGATGTGATCTTAAAGTACGCAGGTTTTCACCTATTTCCACCGTTTCTCTTCTTTCTGTTGCAGCACATAGACTTTGAAGGGTTTCGAACACTCATGAAGATCTACCTGGATGCAGAAGACATTCCCAATCAATTTTGTCAGCACCTCTTTCGGTCCTTCCAGACAAAACCAAGTGAGAAAGGTGAGGAGGTTAACGGTGGCAGTGAGAGCTGCTTGCTGATCCAATACCCCGTGGGTCATCAAAATATACACAGCCTTTAGAACAGGCCTGGAACAGGCAGTACTGACAGCATGGAAGTGTAGGCCTCACAACTCAGCCGAACAAAATGGCCACATCTATATAGGGTTGGCACCAGCAACAAGTTGTGTTTGACACTGTTACAGTTGTTCCTCCTCATCACCCCTGTCCCACTGCTGTCTCACGTGGCTCACATTTTCCACCTTTGTGGAATAATATCAACCGATAATCCTGTCAATGACCACCTACAGATAATCTCATGGGATAACACCTATAGATAACCCAATAGATAATCCCATGCGATAACCCTATAGATAATCCCATGCGATAACCCTATAGATAATCCCATGCGATAACCCTATAGATAATCCCATGCGATAACCCTATAGATAATCCCATGCGATAACCCTATAGATAATCCCATGCGATAACCCCACTGATAATCCAACGTGATAACCCTATAGATAATCCCATTTGATAACCCTATAGATAATCCCATGCGATAACCCCACTGATAATCCAACGTGATAACCCTATAGATAATCCCATGCGATAACCCTATATTAGCCCCACTGGAAACAGTTTCTCCCGGTCTATTCTATAAAAACCCTTCATGATTCTGAACACCTCTATTAAATTGCCCCTTAACCTTCTCTGCTCTAAGGAGAACAATCCCTGGGCGCATCATTACTCTCAATCCATCACACCACGCCAACATCCTCCCTGATCACATGTAACGCTAACTCCTGGCGTGTGGGAAACTACGGAGAAAACTAAGGGAAAATGTGGGCAAGCTCTCCACGACACACCTTTGGGCAAACTTAACGAACCTCCACCTCCCAGTTCCCTTTCTCTCAGGAACATGAGTCCCTCCTTAAAAGGACACCACTGTACCGAGGAATGTTTGCTGTTCCAGAAGATGACAGCCCTCTGAGGGGAGAGTTACTTCCTGGTATCTAACCCAACTCCTCGAGAGTGCATTCTTTAGCCAGCATCTCCAGTCCCTATGATCACTATCCATTTCAAATACCTTATCTAACATTTTCAGAATATTAAAACCTCAACCATTTCATCCCTGGGCCTACGTTACACTACAGTGAATACCCGTGTCCTGTTAAACGAGGTCGGTGTATCATCCTTGCTGTCTTCCTCGCTAGATGCATCAACACATTAAAGGAAGACCCAAACCCTAATGAACATTGCTCTTAGATTTGTGCTTAATTGTCCCAACTACTACAGCTCCTGCACGTTACTTATGGACCTTTGCCGGCTTTCCAATTAATGGACAATGGTCACTGCCCGAACTCTCTCTCACACACTGCCCGAACTCTCTCTCACACACTGCCCGAACTCTCTCACACACTGCCCGAACTCTCTCTCACACACTGCCCGAACTCTCTCTCACACACTGCCCGAACTCTCTCACACACTGCCCGAACTCTCTCTCACACACTGCCCGAACTCTCTCACACACTGCCCGAACACTCTCTCACACACTGCCCGAACTCTCTCTCACACACTGCCCGAACTCTCTCTCACACACTGCCCGAACTCTCTCTCACACACTGCCCGAACTCTCTCTCACACACTGCCCGAACACTCTCTCACACACTGCCCGAACTCTCTCTCACACTGCCCGAACTCTCTCTCACACACTGCCCGAACTCTCTCTCACACACTGCCCGAACTCTCTCTCACACACTGCCCGAACTCTCTCACACACACTGCCCGAACTCTCTCTCACACACTGCCCGAACTCTCTCTCACACACTGCCCGAACTCTCTCTCACACACTGCCCGAACTCTCTCTCACACACTGCCCGAACTCTCTCTCACACACTGCCCGAACTCTCTCTCACACACTGCCCCAACTCTCTCTCACACACTGCCCGAACTCTCTCTCACACACTGCCCGAACTCTCTCACACACACTGCCCGAACTCTCTCTCACACACTGCCCGAACTCTCTCTCACACACTGCCCGAACTCTCTCTCACACACTGCCCGAACTCTCTCTCACACACTGCCCGAACTCTCTCTCACACACTGCCCGAACTCTCTCACACACACTGCCCGAACTCTCTCTCACACACTGCCCGAACTCTCTCTCACACACTGCCCGAACTCTCTCTCACACACTGCCCGAACTCTCTCTCACACACTGCCCGAACTCCCTCTCACACACTGCTCGAACTCTCTCTCACACACTGCCCGAACTCTCTCTCACACACTGCCCGAACTCTCTCTCACACACTGCCCGAACTCTCTCTCACACACTGCCCGAACTCTCTCTCACACACTGCCCGAACTCTCTCTCACACACTGCACGAACTCTCTCACACACACTGCCCGAACTCTCTCTCACACACTGCCCGAACTCTCTCTCACACACTGCCCGAACTCTCTCTCACACACTGCCCGAACTCTCTCTCACACACTGCCCGAACTCTCTCTCACACACTGCACGAACTCTCTCTCACACACTGCCCGAACTCTCTCACACACTGCCCGAACTCTCTCTCACACACTGCCCGAACTCTCTCTCACACACTGCCCGAACTCTCTCACACACACTGCCCGAACTCTCTCTCACACACTGCCTGAGCTCTCTCTCACACACTGCCCGAACTCTCTCTCACACACTGCCCGAACTCTCTCTCACACACTGCCCGAACTCTCTCTCACACACTGCCCGAACTCTCTCTCACACTGCCCGAACTCTCTCTCACACACTGCCCGAACTCTCTCTCACACACTGCCCGAACTCTCTCTCACACACTGCCCGAACTCTCTCTCACACTGCCCGAACTCTCTCTCACACACTGCCCGAACTCTCTCTCACACACTGCCCGAACTCTCTCTCACACACTGCCCGAACTCTCTCTCACACTGCCCGAACTCTCTCTCACACACTGCCCGAACTCTCTCTCACACACTGCCCGAACTCTCTCTCACACACTGCCCGAACTCTCTCTCACACACTGCCCGAACTCTCTCTCACACACTGCCCGAACTCTCTCTCACACACTGCCCGAACTCTCTCTCACACACTGCCCGAACTCTCTCTCACACACTGCCCGACGTCTCTCTCACACACTGCCCGAACTCTCTCTCACACACTGCCCGAACTCTCTCTCTCACACTGCCCGAACTCTCTCTCACACACTGCCCGAACTCTCTCTCACACACTGCCCGAACTCTCTCTCACACACTGCCCGAACTCTCTCTCACACACTGCCCGAACTCTCTCTCACACACTGCCCGAACTCTCTCTCACACACTGCCCGAACTCTCTCTCACACACTGCCCGAACTCTCTCTCACACACTGCCCGAACTCTCTCTCACACACTGCCTGAACTCTCTCACACACTGCCCGAACTCTCTCTCACACACTGCCCGAACTCTCTCTCACTCACTGCCCGAACTCTCTCTCACACACTGCCCGAACTCTCTCTCACACACTGCCCGAAATCTCTCTCACACACTGCCCGAACTCTCTCTCACACACTGCCCGAACTCTCTCTCACACACTGCCCGAACTCTCTCTCACACACTGCCCGAACTCTCTCTCACACACTGCCCGAACTCTCCTCACACACTGCCCGAACTCTCTCTCACACACTGCCCGAGCTCTCTCTCACACTCTGCCCGAACTCTCTCTCACATACTGCCCGAACTCTCTCTCACACACTGCCCGAACTCTCTCTCACACACTGCCAGAACTTTCTCTCACACACTGCCCCAACTCTCTCTCACACACTGCCCAAACTCTCTCTCACACACTGCCCGAACTCTCTCTCACACACTGCCCGAACTCTCTCTCACACACTGCCCGAACTCTCCTCACACACTGCCCAACTCTCTCTCACACACTGCCCAAACTCTCTCTCACACACTGCCCGAACTCTCTCTCACACACTGCCCGAACTCTCTCTCACACACTGCCCGAAATCTCTGTCACACACTGCCCGAACTCTCTCTCACACACTGCCCGACCTCTGTCTCACACACTGCCCGAACTCTCTCTCACACACTGCCCGAACTCTGTCTCACACACTGCCCGAACTCTCTCTCACACACTGCCCGAACTCTCTCTCACACACTGCCCGAAATCTCTGTCACACACTGCCCGAACTCTCTCTCACACACTGCCCGACCTCTGTCTCACACACTGCCCGAAATCTCTGTCACACACTGCCGAACTCTCTCTCACACACTGCCCGACCTCTGTCTCACACACTGCCCGAACTCTCTCTCACACTCTGCCCGAACTCTCTCTCACACACTGCCCCGAACTCTCTCTCACACACTGCCCGAACTCTCTCTCACACACTGCCCGAACTCTCTCTCACACATTGCCCGAACTCTCTCTCACACACTGCCCGAACTCTCTCTCACACACTGCCCGAACTCTCTCTCACACACTGCCCGAACTCTCTCCCACACACTGCCCGAGCTCTCTCTCACACACTGCCCGAACTCTCTATCACACACTGCCCGAACTCTCTCTCACACACTGCCCGAACTCTCTCTCACACACTGCCCGAACTCTCTCTCACACTGCCCGAACTCTCTCTCACACACTGCCCGAACTCTCTCTCACACACTGCCGAACTCTCTCTCACACACTGCCCGAACTCTCTCTCACACACTGCCCGAACTCTCTCACACACTGCCCGAACTCTCTCTCACACACTGCCCGAACTCTCTCTCACACACTGCCCGAACTCTCTCTCACACACTGCCCGAACTCTCTCTCACACACTGCCCGAACTCTCTCTCACACACTGCCCGAACTCTCTCTCACACACTGCCCGAACTCTCTCTCACACACTGCCCGAACTCTCTCTCACACACTGCCCGAACTCTCTCTCACACACTGCCCGAACTCTCTCTCACACACTGCCCGAACTCTCTCTCACACACTGCCCGAACTCTCTCTCACACACTGCCCGAACTCTCTCTCACACACTGCCCGAACTCTCTCTCACACACTGCCCGAACTCTCTCACACACTGCCCGAACTCTCTCTCACTCACTGCCCGAACTCTCTCTCACACACTGCCCAACTCTCTCTCACACACTGCCCGAACTCTCTCTCACACACTGCCCGAACTCTCTCTCACACACTGCCCAACTCTCTCTCACACACTGCCCAACTCTCTCTCACACACTGCCCTGAACTCTCTCTCACACACTGCCCGAACTCTCTCTCACACACTGCCCGAACTCTCTCTCACACACTGCCCGAACTCTCTCTCACACACTGCCCGAACTCTCTCTCACAACTGCCGAACTCTCTCTCACACACTGCCCGAACTCTCTCTCACACACTGCCCGAACTCTCTCTCACACAGCTGCCCGAACTCTCTCTCACACACTGCCCGAACTCTCTCTCACACACTGCCCGAACTCTCTCTCACACACTGCCCGAACTCTCTCTCACACACTGCCCGAACTCTCTCTCACACACTGCCCGAACTCTCTCTCACACACTGCCCGAACTCTCTCTCACACACTGCCCGAACTCTCTCTCACACACTGCCCGAACTCTCTCTCACACACTGCCCGAACTCTCTCTCACACACTGCCCGAACTCTCTCACACACTGCCCGAACTCTCTCTCACACACTGCCCGAACTCTCTCTCACACACTGCCCGAACTCTCTCTCACACACTGCCCGAACTCTCTCTCACACACTGCCCGAACTCTCTCTCACACACTGCCCGAACTCTCTCTCACACACTGCCCGAACTCTCTCTCACACACTGCCCGAACTCTCTCTCACACACTGCCCGAACTCTCTCTCACACACTGCCCGAACTCTCTCTCAAACACTGCCCGAACTCTCTCTCACACACTGCCCGAACTCTCTCTCACACACTGCCCGAACTCTCTCTCACACACTGCCCGAACTCTCTCTCACACACAGCCCGAACTCTCTCTCACACACTGCCCGAACTCTCTCTCACACACTGCCCGAACTCTCTCTCACACACTGCCCGAACTCTCTCTCACACACTGCCCGAACTCTCTCTCACACACTGCCCGAACTCTCTCACACACTGCCCGAACTCTCTCTCACACACTGCCCGAACTCTCTCTCACACACTGCCCGAACTCTCTCACACACTGCCCGAACTCTCTCTCACACACTGCCCGAACTCTCTCTCACACACTGCCCGAACTCTCTCTCACACACTGCCCGAACTCTCTCACACTGCCCGAACTCTCTCTCACACACTGCCCGAACTCTCTCTCACACACTGCCCGAACTCTCTCTCACACACTGCCCGAACTCTCTCTCACACACTGCCCGAACTCTCTCTCACACACTGCCCGAACTCTCTCTCACACACTGCCCGAACTCTCTCTCACACACTGCCCGAACTCTCTCACACACTGCCCGAACTCTCTCTCACACACTGCCCGAACTCTCTCTCACACACTGCCCGAACTCTCTCTCACGCACTGCCCGAACTCTCTCTCACACTGCCCGAACTCTCTCTCACACACTGCCCGAACTCTCTCTCACACACTGCCCAACTCTCTCTCACACACTGCCCGAACTCTCTCTCACACACTGCCCAACTCTCTCTCACACACTGCCCCAACTCTCTCTCGAACTCTCTCTCACACACTGCCCGAACTCTCTCTCACACACTGCCCGAACTCTCTCTCACACACTGCCCGAACTCTCTCTCACACACTGCCCGAACTCTCTCTCACACACTGCCCGAACTCTCTCTCACACACTGCCCGAACTCTCTCTCACACACTGCCCGAACTCTCTCTCACACACTGCCCGAACTCTCTCTCACACACTGCCCGAACTCTCTCTCACACACTGCCCGAACTCTCTCTCACACACTGCCCGAACTCTCTCTCACACACTGCCCGAACTCTCTCTCACACACTGCCCGAACTCTCTCTCACACACTGCCCGAACTCTCTCTCACACACTGCCCGAACTCTCTCTCACACACTGCCCGAACTCTCTCTCACACACTGCCCGAACTCTCTCTCACACACTGCCCGAACTCTCTCTCACACACTGCCCGAACTCTCTCTCACACACTGCCCGAACTCTCTCTCACACACTGCCCGAACTCTCTCTCACACACTGCCCGAACTCTCTCTCACACACTGCCCGAACTCTCTCTCACACACTGCCCGAACTCTCTCTCACACACTGCCCGAACTCTCTCTCACACACTGCCCGAACTCTCTCTCACACACTGCCCGAACTCTCTCTCACACACTGCCCGAACTCTCTCTCACACACTGCCCGAACTCTCTCTCACACACTGCCCGAACTCTCTCTCACACACTGCCCGAACTCTCTCTCACACACTGCCCGAACTCTCTCTCACACACTGCCCGAACTCTCTCTCACACACTGCCCGAACTCTCTCTCACACACTGCCCGAACTCTCTCTCACACACTGCCCGAACTCTCTCTCACACACTGCCCGAACTCTCTCTCACACACTGCCCGAACTCTCTCTCACACACTGCCCGAACTCTCTCTCACACACTGCCCGAACTCTCTCTCACACACTGCCCGAACTCTCTCTCACACACTGCCCGAACTCTCTCTCACACACTGCCCGAACTCTCTCTCACACACTGCCCGAACTCTCTCTCACACACTGCCCGAACTCTCTCTCACACACTGCCCGAACTCTCTCTCACACACTGCCCGAACTCTCTCTCACACACTGCCCGAACTCTCTCTCACACACTGCCCGAACTCTCTCTCACACACTGCCCGAACTCTCTCTCACACACTGCCCGAACTCTCTCTCACACACTGCCCGAACTCTCTCTCACACACTGCCCGAACTCTCTCTCACACACTGCCCGAACTCTCTCTCACACACTGCCCGAACTCTCTCTCACACACTGCCCGAACTCTCTCTCACACACTGCCCGAACTCTCTCTCACACACTGCCCGAACTCTCTCTCACACACTGCCCGAACTCTCTCTCACACACTGCCCGAACTCTCTCTCACACACTGCCCGAACTCTCTCTCACACACTGCCCGAACTCTCTCTCACACACTGCCCGAACTCTCTCTCACACACTGCCCGAACTCTCTCTCACACACTGCCCGAACTCTCTCTCACACACTGCCCGAACTCTCTCTCACACACTGCCCGAACTCTCTCTCACACACTGCCCGAACTCTCTCTCACACACTGCCCGAACTCTCTCTCACACACTGCCCGAACTCTCTCTCACACACTGCCCGAACTCTCTCTCACACACTGCCCGAACTCTCTCTCACACACTGCCCGAACTCTCTCTCACACACTGCCCGAACTCTCTCTCACACACTGCCCGAACTCTCTCTCACACACTGCCCGAACTCTCTCTCACACACTGCCCGAACTCTCTCTCACACACTGCCCGAACTCTCTCTCACACACTGCCCGAACTCTCTCTCACACACTGCCCGAACTCTCTCTCACACACTGCCCGAACTCTCTCTCACACACTGCCCGAACTCTCTCTCACACACTGCCCGAACTCTCTCTCACACACTGCCCGAACTCTCTCTCACACACTGCCCGAACTCTCTCTCACACACTGCCCGAACTCTCTCTCACACACTGCCCGAACTCTCTCTCACACACTGCCCGAACTCTCTCTCACACACTGCCCGAACTCTCTCTCACACACTGCCCGAACTCTCTCTCACACACTGCCCGAACTCTCTCTCACACACTGCCCGAACTCTCTCTCACACACTGCCCGAACTCTCTCTCACACACTGCCCGAACTCTCTCTCACACACTGCCCGAACTCTCTCTCACACACTGCCCGAACTCTCTCTCACACACTGCCCGAACTCTCTCTCACACACTGCCCGAACTCTCTCTCACACACTGCCCGAACTCTCTCTCACACACTGCCCGAACTCTCTCTCACACACTGCCCGAACTCTCTCTCACACACTGCCCGAACTCTCTCTCACACACTGCCCGAACTCTCTCTCACACACTGCCCGAACTCTCTCTCACACACTGCCCGAACTCTCTCTCACACACTGCCCGAACTCTCTCTCACACACTGCCCGAACTCTCTCTCACACACTGCCCGAACTCTCTCTCACACACTGCCCGAACTCTCTCTCACACACTGCCCGAACTCTCTCTCACACACTGCCCGAACTCTCTCTCACACACTGCCCGAACTCTCTCTCACACACTGCCCGAACTCTCTCTCACACACTGCCCGAACTCTCTCTCACACACTGCCCGAACTCTCTCTCACACACTGCCCGAACTCTCTCTCACACACTGCCCGAACTCTCTCTCACACACTGCCCGAACTCTCTCTCACACACTGCCCGAACTCTCTCTCACACACTGCCCGAACTCTCTCTCACACACTGCCCGAACTCTCTCTCACACACTGCCCGAACTCTCTCTCACACACTGCCCGAACTCTCTCTCACACACTGCCCGAACTCTCTCTCACACACTGCCCGAACTCTCTCTCACACACTGCCCGAACTCTCTCTCACACACTGCCCGAACTCTCTCTCACACACTGCCCGAACTCTCTCTCACACACTGCCCGAACTCTCTCTCACACACTGCCCGAACTCTCTCTCACACACTGCCCGAACTCTCTCTCACACACTGCCCGAACTCTCTCTCACACACTGCCCGAACTCTCTCTCACACACTGCCCGAACTCTCTCTCACACACTGCCCGAACTCTCTCTCACACACTGCCCGAACTCTCTCTCACACACTGCCCGAACTCTCTCTCACACACTGCCCGAACTCTCTCTCACACACTGCCCGAACTCTCTCTCACACACTGCCCGAACTCTCTCTCACACACTGCCCGAACTCTCTCTCACACACTGCCCGAACTCTCTCTCACACACTGCCCGAACTCTCTCTCACACACTGCCCGAACTCTCTCTCACACACTGCCCGAACTCTCTCTCACACACTGCCCGAACTCTCTCTCACACACTGCCCGAACTCTCTCTCACACACTGCCCGAACTCTCTCTCACACACTGCCCGAACTCTCTCTCACACACTGCCCGAACTCTCTCTCACACACTGCCCGAACTCTCTCTCACACACTGCCCGAACTCTCTCTCACACACTGCCCGAACTCTCTCTCACACACTGCCCGAACTCTCTCTCACACACTGCCCGAACTCTCTCTCACACACTGCCCGAACTCTCTCTCACACACTGCCCGAACTCTCTCTCACACACTGCCCGAACTCTCTCTCACACACTGCCCGAACTCTCTCTCACACACTGCCCGAACTCTCTCTCACACACACTGCCCGAACTCTCTCTCACACACTGCCCGAACTCTCTCTCACACACTGCCCGAACTCTCTCTCACACACTGCCCGAACTCTCTCTCACACACTGCCCGAACTCTCTCTCACACACTGCCCGAACTCTCTCTCACACACTGCCCGAACTCTCTCTCACACACTGCCCGAACTCTCTCTCACACACTGCCCGAACTCTCTCTCACACACTGCCCGAACTCTCTCACACACTGCCCGAACTCTCTCTCACACACTGCCCGAACTCTCTCTCACACACTGCCCGAACTCTCTCTCACACACTGCCCGAACTCTCTCACACACTGCCCGAACTCTCTCTCACACACTGCCCGAACTCTCTCTCACACACTGCCCGAACTCTCTCTCACACACTGCCCGAACTCTCTTCACACACTGCCCGAACTCTCTCTCACACACTGCCCGAACTCTCTCTCACACACTGCCCGAACTCTCTCTCACACACTGCCCGAACTCTCTCTCACACACTGCCCGAACTCTCTCTCACACACTGCCCGAACTCTCTCACACACTGCCCGAACTCTCTCTCACACACTGCCCGAACTCTCTCTCACACACTGCCCGAACTCTCTCTCACACACTGCCCGAACTCTCTCACACACTGCCCGAACTCTCTCTCACACACTGCCCGAACTCTCTCTCACACACTGCCCGAACTCTCTCTCACACACTGCCCGAACTCTCTCTCACACACTGCCCGAACTCTCTCTCACACACTGCCCGAACTCTCTCTGACACACTGCCCGAACTCTCTCTCACACACTGCCCGAACTCTCTCTCACACACTGCCCGAACTCTCTCTCACACTGCCCGAACTCTCTCTCACACTGCCCGAACTCTCTCTCACACACTGCCCGAACTCTCTCTCACACACTGCCCGAACTCTCTCTCACACACTGCCCGAACTCTCTCTCCAACACTGCCCGAACTCTCTCTCACACACTGCCCGAACTCTCTCTCACACACTGCCCGAACTCTCTCTCACACACTGCCCGAACTCTCTCTCACACACTGCCCGAACTCTCTCTCACACACTGCCCGAACTCTCTCTCACACACTGCCCGAACTCTCTCTCACACACTGCCCGAACTCTCTCTCACACACTGCCCGAACTCTCTATCACACACTGCCCGAACTCTCTCTCACACACTGCCCGAACTCTCTCTCACACTGCCCGAACTCTCTCTCACACACTGCCCGTACTCTCTCTCACACACTGCCTGAACTCTCTCTCACACACTGCCCGAACCCTCTCTCACACACTGCCCGAACTCTCTCTCACACACTGCCCGAACTCCTCTCTCACACACTGCCCGAACTCTCTCTCACACACTGCCCGAACTCTCTCTCACACACTGCCCGAACTCTCTCTCACACACTGCCCGAACTCTCTCTCACACTGCCCGAACTCTCTCTCACACACTGCCCGAACTCTCTCTCACACACTGCCCGAACTCTCTCTCACACACTGCCCGAACTCTCTCTCACACACTGCCCGAACTCTCTCACACACTGCCCGAACTCTCTCTCACACACTGCCCGAACTCTCTCTCACACACTGCCCGAACTCTCTCTCACACACTGCCCGAACTCTCTCACACACTGCCCGAACTCTCTCTCACACACTGCCCGAACTCTCTCAGACACACTGCCCGAACTCTCTCTCACACACTGCCCGAACTCTTTCACACACTGCCCGAACTCTCTCTCACACACTGCCCGAACTCTCTCTCACACACTGCCCGAACTCTCTCTCACACACTGCCCGAACTCTCTCTCACACACTGCCCGAACTCTCTCTCACACACTGCCCGAACTCTCTCACACACTGCCCGAACTCTCTCTCACACACTGCCCGAACTCTCTCTCACACACTGCCCGAACTCTCTCTCACACACTGCCCGAACTCTCTCTCACACACTGCCCGAACTCTCTCTCACACACTGCCCGAACTCTCTCTCCAACACTGCCCGATCTCTCTCTCACACACTGCCCGAACTCTCTCTCACACACTGCCCGAACTCTCTCTCACACACTGCCCGAACTCTCTCTCACACACTGCCCGAACTCTCTCTCACACTCTGCCCGAACTCTCTCTCACACACTGCCCGAACTCTCTCTCACACACTGCCCGAACTCTCTCTCACACACTGCCCGAACTCTCTCTCACACACTGCCCGAAACTCTCTCTCACACACTGCCCGAACTCTCATACACTGCCCGAACTCTCTCACACACTGCCCGAACTCTCTCTCACACACTGCCCGACCTCTCTCTCACACACTGCCCGAACTCTCTCTCACACACTGCCCGAACTCTCTCACACACTGCCCGAAATCTCTCTCACACACTGCCCGAACTCTCTCTCACACACTGCCCGAACTCTCTCTCACACACTGCCCGAACTCTCTCTCACACACTGCCCGAACTCTCTCTGACACACTGCCCGAACTCTCTCTGACACACTGCCCGAACTCTCTCTCACACACTGCCCGAACTCTCTCTCACACACTGCCCGAACTCTCTCTCACACTGCCCGAACTCTCTCTCACACACTGCCCGAACTCTCTCTCAC